>NC_084514.1:10897500-11185000 GCF_024500385.1 Phyllopteryx taeniolatus | reverse complement strand
TTTAAAGACAAAAAACTATATATGAAGAATAAAAAGCGGTACAAAAGATGGATGGATGTATAATTTGAGGTCCTGATGGGGGAGTGGAACATTCGCCTGACTTCCGTGCAAGCCGTGTAGATTCAGTAACCACGTCTGTCTCTGTGTATGACTGGCTACAAATCAAGGATGTAGTCTGCCTTTCACACGATATCAGATGGTAAACATGGATGGATTGACTGTGTTATATCCTGGTGCGAAAAGGCTTTCGCTCAGTTGCAACAGCGCTCTTTGCAGGAAATGTTGAATTACAAATGTCGCGCAATTATAACGTCATATACCTGCGTTTTCAAGCATGGTGCGAAAAGGCTTTCGCTCAGTTGCAACACCGCTCTCTGCAGGAAATGTTTAATCACAACTGTCGCGCAATTATGACGTCATATACCTGCGTTTTCAAGCATGGTTACCTCCCAGTAATACAACAAATATGCTTCGGAGTAATGCTGCTGACAAAATTGTTTATTTCCTCTCTGATAAATGAGAGTTTAGCAAGGTACGTCGTTGTGTTTATTTTTTAAATGTTTCATTTACCTCTTGTTTAGTCATTTAGGCGAGACCAAACCCACATTGTCCCTTCTAGTTTTTAAATTAAAATCGTGTGACTTAATGATAGTAGAAATGCCTTGTGCTGGATTTTTTATTTTGTCTAGACTGGTACGTATTTACACGTCCACTCTTGGTCATCGCAGACACAGACACATTGTTGTAAAATTAAATTCAAGTAGGCTGGAAATGAAACCTTTTTCAACAAGCTGTGTGAAATGTAGCAATGATGACAGAGATAGCTCAAAAACATCACTCCTGAACACCAAGCCGATAGCTAGACAATCGCTGTTGTCCGGGAGGCGATCCCTGTCTCCCCTCGAGAGGATTAGTAGCCTGCTTCCACAAGATGCATTGAGCCCTGCGGTGACGCAGCTGAGAGAGCAGAACCAACCACATGAAGAGGATACATGTATGCAAGAAGAACTGAGCTACTCTGAGTCTTTGGCCACTCTGTCCAAGCAAGAACAAAATACAGGTTTAGACACAAATGATGCAGCATCTTTGAAAGAATATAATTCTGACACAAGCAATGATGTGGATGCACAGTTCGACACATCAAAGTACCAGTTCAATGGAACACAATCGATGTCACCTACTCGCTTGCGGAAGACTACACTTGCATATGGGGAGGTGCTAGTAGCCGAGTATCATAGGAAAAGGCATGTGGAGTTCAGGAAGATGTTCCAGCTTCAGATTGGAACACGTCTCCAGACCAGCTGGGGGATTATCCTGCATGATGATGTAGCTGGGCAGCTGGCAGGTCACTTCCAGAAGACAAGCAGAGGGGTTCCCATCTTCATACGACGTGCCAGTTTGGATGATTATGTGCTGCATATGAAGAGGGGCCCTGCTATCTCCTACCCAAAGGTATATACAACAAATGGCAAACACATTGTGTTAATTTTTATTATACCAGTGGCAACTCTTCAATAGTGTATAACATCATACCAAAAATGAATGGTCAAGAGAGGGCGCTAGGGCGCTGCCCACTCAATTGACTCACCTTGAATAAGACAAAAATTAAATAATGAAAATGAAATCCATCCATCCATTTTCTTTACCGCTTATCTTCACTAGGGTCGCGGGCTGCTGGAGCCTATCCCAGCTATCTTCGGGCGGGAGGCGGGTTACACCCCAAACCGGTCGCCAGCCTATCACAGGGCACATAGAAACCAACAACCATTAGCACTCACATTCACACCTACGGGCAATTTAGAGTCTTCAATCAACCTACCCTGCATGTGTTTGGGATGTGGGAGGAAACTAGATTGCCCGGAGAAAACCCACCCAGGCACAGGGAGAACATACAAACTCCACACAGGCGGGGCTGGGATTTGAACCCCGGTCCCCATCAGTCGGCCACCGTGCCGGTTTAAATGTTTATAACCAGGTTATGGTTTATATTTTCCCCCTTTAAAATATTTATCAATTGAGATGTGCAAGTTATAGGTCACGTTAAAGAAAAAAAATTTAACTCATCGATCTGTCCAATTTTTTTACATCATAAAAACCTGGAATTTGAACAGGATTATATGAAGACTTTTTTATCCACTCCACTGTATTTGATGATGATGTGTTGTCATTAAATTGCAGATCAAAGTGCTCACACATTTGGTGCAATCTTTTTCTATCACTCAGGACGCCAGCACAATGCTGCTGATGATGGACGTCACAGAGGGAGACTATGTACTGGAGTCAGGCTCTGGGTCTGGGGCCATGTCTCTGTTTTTGTCTCGGGCAGGTATGGACCCACCATCATATCATGACATGACTTGACATGATAGATAGTATATATACTTGTGTAATGTCCAAGTGTACTGGAGTGGCCACGGAGTGCATTTTTGCATGTCCCAGTGCAGTGATTGTCAGAGTTTGGTACGGTACGCGGGCTCTCTCTAGTGGTAGTAAAAAAGACTCACATGCACAAATATAGGTGCATCTACCGTAATTTCTTGTGTAATGTGCATTTCTTTCTCCCTAATAATTGTCAAAAGTCAATAGTGTGCATTACACATAAGTATAGGGGAAAATGGAAAAAACCTCCACATTTTATAAATGTATGCCCCCATTTAGAGGTTATAAAAAAGCTGTACACATTCATTCCAATATGCCACCGCCACCTAGCGGTTATGAAAAAGGTGTAGACTACACTTTCATTCCAACATGACATTCAAATATCTTGTTGGCTCTGCATGTTTTTGCACAATTGTCATGAATGTAAAATTAAAATTGTACCGGCATTACCACATTATTTTTTATTGCTCAGTGACTGTGTTTTTTTATGTATTTTTGTCTCAAAAGTATTCTCTGTCAATTGACTGTCTTGTCGAACTAGAGCGGCTCCAACTACCGGAGACAAATTCCTTGTTTGTTTTGGACATACTTGGCAAATAAAGATGATTCTGATGGTGAATTTGCAGTTTTCATTAGTTGTAAGATCATCAACATTATAAAATCATGAAATGTTTAACTCTGGGTTTTGAATAATAATTATGAGTTAAGATTTTTCAATTTAGTTACTGAAATACATTTTAAAATGTTACCTACAATAGTCTAATTTTATTGAGATGCACCTTTACAATTGTGTTCTATTTTACTTTTTAGTATATTTGGGTTTGAGCTTTAAAAATTGTTAGTTTTTAAACTTTTTTAAAGATACTATTTCTGTTTACCTTATGTGCCATACATTTTTATTCAATTGTTAAGTCGCTTTTTTAAATTGTCCTATATTTAAGTGCAGTGTTAATGTGCAAAAAGCATAACATTACAATGACTTACTACAATATTAAATATACTTTTTAGGAATAAAACCTGTCTTGTTTTTGACAAAAACGCTGTATTTTAATGTTGGTCATTATGGTTGTACTCGGAGAGCAACATACTGTATTTGGTTAGATCGTATTTGGCATAAAATGTTTAAGTACTGCTGTCCTGGTAAAATGTTTATGTATTTTCTTCAGTGGGCTCCAGGGGCAGCGTGCTGAGTGTTGACATCAGAGAGGATCACCTCAGAAGAGCAATGCTAAACTACCAGCGTTGGAGGGCCTCATGGAGAGCGCGTCAAGGGGAAGAGTGGCCTGACAATGTAGAGTTTCATAACGCTGACCTTTGTACGGCTTCATCTCTTCTCGCCCGTCGGGCATTCACTGCGGTCAGTTTTTGGGTTTGAAGTCGCAGCAGTGTTTTCGAGGCAATGCTGGGGGCGGTAGATTTGGTGACGGAAGGTGTTTTACTGATTGGATTATGTCGATTGCAGGTTGCTCTTGATCTGATAAACCCACACCTTGTTTTGCCCACTGTGATTCCACATCTGCACCCCGGAGCTGTATGTGCTGTCTACCTCGCAAAGTGTGTAACCTATTCCCCATAAAGAATGCTCTTTCACATAATTATTAATTAGTTGTTAATTTTTGTATATTTTTTTACAAAAAACAACAACAACAATAGACAGCCACCGAAACAATAATTTAGGTGGCAGGAGGAAGGATGTTTATTTAAAGTAATACTTTTATCTAAAGATACAATTCTAATCAAACTATGAACTGAACTCCATTCTCCATCAGCCATCCATTTCCTCTACAGTACTGCTTGTCCCCATTAGGGTCACGGCATGGGTGACCTGGGACCTATCCCAGCTGATATTGGGCGAGGGGTGGGGTACACCCGGACTAGTCGACAGCCAATTGCAGGGAACAACCATTCACTATCACATTCACACCTCTGGGCAATTTATCTTCTGTCTTCAAAGAACCTAACATGCTTATTTTTGGAATGTGGGAGGAGAAAACTGCATGCAATCTTGGGGAGATCATGTGAACTCCACACAGGAAAGCTGTAACCAAGATTCCAAACCCAGAAGTGTGAGACAGAAGTGCTAACCACTAAACTACGGTGATGCACCCCTTTCTCTATTAGCCTAACTGTGTAGCCATTATAGCAATATTTATTTTGATTTTGTCTGAACCCCACCAAACGTCACTTTCTTAGTTCCTTGTAGTTCACCCTCTGCAGCTGTCGGAAAGATATTCACACTTTGTTCACATTTTCTGTTCCTGCCCCCCAACCCCCCCTTCAGTATAACACAGGTGATTGACCTACTGGAAGGGCTTCGATGCTCAGCGCTCCCTCTGCTGTGCGAACGCATCTTCGAAGTTCCCACCCGGGACTGGCTTGTTGGCCCTGCCCTTCTTAAAGATGGGGGTTATTGCTCGAAGAAAGCATTGAACCTCAATGAAACCCAGAGAGAAGAGACCACTTCAGATGGTCCGGAACAAGGTGAGTTTACTGTGTTTGCATCTTTTGGAAATCTCAACAAGTTAAATTATACTACCTGTATTTAGTTCCAGAGGAACATCCAGCTTTTGGGAGTGTCCCATACATTGCCAGACCTCACCCAGCACAGTGGAGCCACACAGGTTAGTCAGTTTTAGCAGAATAAAAATTTTGTTTTAAGTTTTTTTATTTTTATGGAAGTGTTCATAATCTTACATTTCAGCATTCCTGGTGAAGCTGAGGAAGTTTGTGAGATAGCTGCTCAGCCTGATGAAGAAAAGATTGCACACTTCGTTTTTGTTCTTTTGTAAACATGTAATGTGTAAAATAAAGAACAAAAGACAATGCTTTTTGGTTATTGTCACATAACTGTATGTCAAACTACCTAGATTTTAATAATTGCAAAATTAATAACTTGTATTTATATATATATTATATATATATTTATATATATATGCCTTTCAAGCGACACAAGGATGAAATTGAAACTGGAGAAAGGAGAAAAATCAACCAAGAACACATACAGTTGGTCAAACACTTAACTAGAATACCACGCACAATGGAGACATTCTCCAAGGCTGAAAAATAGCAATTTCAATCAGCCCCAAATTGTACACCTTCGTAGATTACTAACCTCATGCATGTGCACCCCCCACCCTCTTCTTATTGATTCATTATTCAACAGTTCTGTAAAAACTTGTCCTATCTCACAATGTCAACAAACCCGGAAAAAAAAAAGCAAGGAGGAATCTCTTCCGGCCCAGTTAAGGTTTTTTTTCGGGTATGTGTGTGATGCTGCTTGCAATTTCAAGCAAAATAAAAAAAATTGGAATTTCACAAAGATAGTCTTTATTGACAATTCAAAACACCAACGTGAGTATGTACCACCAAATTAAGCAATTAGGATTAAATTATGTTAAACATTGTGCATTAATTAAGTTTAATTACAGGTGGTGGTTATGCTGCAAGTATTTAAATATATAAATACCAAGAAGGGTGTGTGAGATAAATAAGCTTTTCAACCATATTCTTTGGTGTTTTACAGACAACACTAATCTTGAATGTGAACAGTCCCATTAGCAATACAGCCACTGAAGGCGATAGGTGTTGTTTGTATAAAAGACATTTGCTAAAACAAGGTGGGAAATTGAAACAGGACGATGGGAACGACGCAGATGTGATGAGACACTCTACTATCTGTTGATCCACTCCATGGAAGCGTCGTAAATGGACGAGTTGGAAGACTCGTTGCCTACCAGAGAAGACAGAAAAATGTCAACTAATGATTGATTATAAATAACAAATCAAAGACTTGGTCATTTCTAGTTGTTCTGCTTTATTTTGCTTTGGGTCAACCGTGTCAAGTGTAAATGCTATCAAAGTCAGGTAATGAGTGTTTTCCAGTTTTTATTACACTTACTGTAACTGTCGTACTGAATTACACTGTATATTTAATGTGGATGATTTTTGTCAGGAGTGTTGTTTAAGGTAAGGAGTATACCACTGAACAATAAGAAACAAGTAGCCCAAGAAGCAGGGCAATATTAAACCGAGGATGTTCAAGTTTCGCTCTTCGCAAAATACCATTAGAACTAATCATATAATAGCAAGTAAAGTGCTGTTGTGTTCCTTATCCACCCATGCTAATTAAGCATACTTTTGGTGATATACTGTATCTGCATCAATAAGTACAGGTCTGCACCCCACTCTTGTATTGGACCTCATTAGGTACTGATGTACCTAATGTTGTAACTGAATAAATACCACTGTTAATCCTGTTCAGGATCAAAGCAAAGCTTGAGCCTATTTCCGTGGCATTAGGATGAGAGATGGGGTACACCCTAAACTGACTGGTTTCTATATGTATAGTATATACAATAACAAACAGAACTAATATATGGCAGCTGTCAATTCCCAGTTTAAGAATAACAAAGTTAACCCCACCCTTTGTTTCTGGCCAGGGAGCAAGGGGTATTTTAGGTCCTTCACGAATAAAGGTTGCTCAATGCTTTTAAGTTGTATCACAGTAGGAAGCCCTTGTCATACTACGCGAGCCTTATTTTAATACAAATAATGCATGTCGTGGATCCAGTTATGGCACCTACCAACTGCCTCACTGCATTGGGAAGAATGCTGGTTTTGGTCCCTGGTCTCAATTCTCCCCGTGCGAGTGGCAGTGGCCCTGGGAAGGGTTTCCTCCAAACTCAGGTGAGTGCTGAGAGGGAGTGTAGGGTTGCAGCTTTGCACGGAGGAGCTTCTGGGTATAGAGGGGAGGTACAGCTGCTGATTGAATGTGCTCTTGCAGCTGCAGTGGGCACAAGGGACTGGAGAGGCTGTCGGCCCGCGTGGAAGACGGGCTGTGTCTCTTTCCTCATAATGCCTCTGAGCGCCACTGTGTTGCTCTGAGCGCTCTCGTTTCCACACAAAGTGAGATGGCATGATGGCCATCACCTGTAAGCACAGAAACCATCATCAACTAGACACAAGAGAAAAGAAAGAGTGCTAAGGCGCCAGTCGAAAAAAGCAATTGACACAGCTTATGGTATGACACCAAAGTAAAAGCAATCCATGGAAACATAATTTTTGAGTCTGAACAGGCAATTCTGTTTGTTTACCTCTTCACAGCAGCGCCTGCTGACAGCCGCTCTGTAATCAATGCGCACCCAAAACTTGTCCCGCTGCTTGAGAAATTGTGGAAGTTTCTTCCTCCAGGTCTTACCCAGTGCCCAGGGAAAAATCTCATATTTACTCTCCTCCTCTTCTTCCTCCATGGTGTTGGCAAGATACCTACATTGTGAGCATATTAGTTGATTGCAGGGGTTCCAGCTTGCTAATAAGTAATTGAATTGTGACAAGATTGTGGCATGCAGTTCATACATTAAAATAATAAGGCTATATTAAACAACAGCCAAAATATTAGCTATATCTGAATAATTGAGGTACATATCAAGAGCTTAAAACGATAATTTGCAACTAAATGTCATATTTTCATTATATTACATTGTGGAAAATTTACATCATATTCTATTGTATATTGCATTCACAGTTTTTAATGCCAATATGTACTGTATACTGTTATAATATTGTGCGACCTTTGTCCGGAGTGAAATTAAGCAGCTGACCGTGCAAATGTTTGTGAGAAAATATAAGCATATGTACGAATCTATCAGATTCTCCCGCCCACCTCAACTCGCTCTAACTAACTAATCAACTCAGCTGAGCTTACTAAAATATTGTAGATGTACGACTTCTACATATATAATCACTGTAAGGCAAAACTTTATGCAGTTGTACCCAATTTTGTGTCTGGAGAGTACAAACGTTCTGTGAACTTACAGTGCAATGAAAAAGTTCTTCTTTGTGTATTCTGGAATGGTCAAATGTGACCTTTTGAAGTAGACAAAAACCATGGCCAGAAGATACTGCAAATTAGATTTGACAAGACATGAGTTGGAGCATTAACATTAATAATTATCCGAAAGGTAAATGATTACCTTGTCAGTCATTTTACAGCAACAGTCCATCAACAAAAAGTCATAGATTAGGTCATCATCTGAAATGAAGTTCATCATGATTAATTTGAGGGTATGCTTAAATAATGCAATGGATAGGGATGTTGATTTTTCTCACCAAAAAGTTTAAAGTATGATGCCATTTCCTCTTGCTGAATGGCAATTGTTGGTGGCAGAGTGCTTCTACGACAATACATCTCATTCCTGCAGCATCTCTTCCCCGGTTGACCCTGTTCTTCCTGGATGTTGCCAGTTCTTTTAAGCTTGAGTCCTCTCCTGGCCTGGAAGGAGGTCTCTCTGGAGGTTACCACACAGGGATTCGGGGTTCGGCACCACTGGGCTGTCCGTTTCATCATGCTGCTGTCTGGCACACTCGAGATGAAAGGCAGCCTGGTGTGATAAGGAGAGGAAATCTGTGACCTCAATTTAAATGATGAGCGGTTCAGTTGTATTCAATTGTGATTCACTCACAAGATAACATTTTTTTTTTTTACACACAGTAAAATGAAATAAAAACCTTTTCAGATTCAATACAATTTAAGCCATTCTTGAAACCTGAAACTGTGAAAAATGACATTTACAGTAATATTCATAGGCATTTATTGTTGACGTCATATTTTATGATTTTGTAAAACCAATTTCAGTTTTACAACAGAGGGTGACGAAAGAATAAGGTTGTTTCCACAAGTTCATGCCCCAAGTCATACCTTCTTAATTTCAATAACAAAATCGTACAGAACAATATATATAAAACAAACAATTATGAAGAATACAGCCTTACAGAACAGTAGCAATGTGAACATGGAAGAATAGCATCCATAATTGTAACACTAAAATCACTGTAAACATGAAACATGATAAAAATAAAAAAAAATGAGTGAGGTATCAAAGTTTGAGCGACAGTTAAAGGATTTTTTTTTTTTTTTAAGTCATACATCATTTATTTACGGAAGCGTATTGCATTCACTTGGATGAAAACAAAAACTGTTTTTCTGAGTAATTTTTTTTGGAGGGCTTTGTGTTTTTCATATTTCTTTCTGTTTTTCCGAGTATTTTTTTCTGTTTTTCTGTCTATTTCCCCCCTGTTTTTCTGAATAATTAGACAGAAGAACTGAGAAAAATAATTAGTCAGAAGAAAAATATAGAAAAAAAATACACAGAAAACATAAAAAAAATATTCAAAAAAACAAAGCCCTCAAAAAAATTACTGAGAAAAACATATATCCATCCATCCATTTTCTGAGCCGCTTCTCCTCACTAGGGTCACGGGCGTGCTGGAGCCTATCCCAGCAGTCATCGGGCAGGAGGCGGGGTACACCCTGAACTGGTTGCCAGCCAATCACAGGGCACATAGAAACAAACAACCATTCGCACTCACAGTCATGCCTACGGGCAATTTAGAGTCTCTAATTAATGCAAGTTTTTGGGATGTGGGAGGAAACCGGAGTGCCCGGAGAAAACCCACGCAGGCACGGGGAGAACATGCAAACTCCACACAGGCGGGGCCGGGGATTGAACCCGGGTCTAACCAGTCGACCACCGTGCCGCCAAAAAAAACACAACAAAAAACAAAACAAAAAAATCCAAAATGTATATATATATATATATATATATATCCAAGTGAATGCAATATGCTTAAGTACTTATTCAATTTGTCTTTGACCACATCTAAATTCAAGACGCTAGCTATTTCATCGGATTGCGATTTGTGAAAGACTCGTTCAGAACAAGCAGTTTATGCCAGATTCAGTTGGAAAAGTAAGTAAGTTCAAGCGGGGCTCATGACTGTATTTGACATGGTGACTTTTTAGTCTGTCAGCTGCTCTCCAAAATGTCCTGAATGACCTGAATATGGCCGCACAACTAGATAGCAGAAGACATCTAATTGTGTATAATGCCATTACAAACGTCACGTCAAATCCATTTCTCACCGCGGTGGTACTGCTGAAATACTCCCGAGGGATTTTAGCAGCTAACGTTAGCTTGAAGCAACCAGAAATTCCAGGTGTCGCTTTAGGTTTAGTGCCAGTCAGAGACCGGTTCTGAAGCCATATTCCCCCAAAAGACAAATAGTGAGGAGAGCGGAAAGATGCTAGTTTGTTGAGCAAATGTTGAGAGCAACACTCCCCTCTACCTTCAACGCTGAGTTAGTGACATCGGCCGTGCGCGCGCAGTGCCGCGTGCCAATAGGATGACGAGGACGAGGACGCGGCCGCGCGCGTCGCCTTCTTTGGTTGCCACGCAGCTTTGGGACTCGAGCAGAGCGATGGCTCGCTCATCTTGCCTCCCTTTGAGCTTTCTGACAGCTCCTCCTCAGACTGTTATCCGTTTCTTCTGGAAATGGACACTTGGCCGTAAACTGTGACAAGATAGCTTTATCTTGAATTATATATATTTATATATATATTGTAACTTTGAGTTTACCTTGCAAGAATGTACTTTGTAAAATGTGTCGTCTCATTTAAACATAGAATACTAATGAATCTCATTATATAGCTTGCGAAGTGAGCTTTATTTTCACAAATGTAAATTTGTGTCTTTGTACGTATTGGAATTGTATTTAAGATCAAATATCTGCTGCTAAAAACAATAACGTTGTCAAAACGTTCAAATTGTGTTCCCATTTCAATGTCCTCAGTGTTATTTAATTTGAACTGTGACCCCTGGCATGTTTTTATTTTCTTTTGGGTTATTTATTCTTGTATTTGTTGTTTATGTATGTTTGTCTACTAATTCCTGGAATTGTTTTGATTTTTAGGAACATTTTGATACAGGAGCACCTACATACACTTGAACAGTATCCATTTTTCCTGGAGTAAACCAGCCCGCTATAGTGAGTGCTAAAAATACAAAAAATGGACCTTAGCGTTACTTTTGGGACTTGGACTTGAAATATGAAATACAATGTACAACATGTGAAACACATTAACGCAAATTGACTTTTGTGACTACTGTAACTACAAATGTATAACATTGTTTTTCTGTTCCAAGTTACAGAAAACAGTAAATATGGCTTTGGGGCTTAAGCGCAAATGAACGTGTTTACTCCCAGACGAATGAGAGTTCCAACACCATTGCTTAACAACAGACAGACAGATACTTTGTTAATCCTGTTGGGGAAATTCAAGAAATTCAATACTATATGTAAAATCAAATCTGTCCGGATGTGGCCCCCGAACTACAAAACACATAATTGGAGATCCTCATGCTTGTACAAATCCACGCCAAAATCCTCATGTTAGTCAGGGAATCAAACCAGCTATAATTATTGTGACCAATATCATCACAATATTGTTGCACGTTCTTTGTATTTATATGAAAACAATAAAACAAATAAAATGAACCCGAATGATCCCTTCACTTGAGCCCTAGCCCTTTTTTGTAAGTACAAAACTATCTTGATCTTACGTCTTCCCCCATGTTTCGTGTAGAAAAATAAAATGCATTGCACAGTAACACGTGTGCAACCAACATCTTATTTTTTGTGTCTTACTTTTATAGTGCAGTTGGTTAACAAACTATAATACAAAAGCCAAAACTGACCATCTGAAATTTTATTGTAGTTTACTGCTTTTTAATCACAGGGCTTTTGTAAACGGGCATTGACCGGAAATTGTGCGTAAGAGTGAAGAATGTGAATTACGACACCACCAATGTCTCTTAATAATAATGATAAATACACTACATACATAATAATAAATCATGTGTTTTCCTTGGTGCCTCCATAACTACTGTAAAATATTTGCCAACTGCAAAGAGAGAATCATGCAATAAGAACTCTGGGAAAATCCCTCCATCCATTTTCTATACCACTTCTCCACACTCAGGGTCGCGGGTGTGCCACAGCCTATACCAGCTGACTTTGTGCGAGAGCCAGGGTATACCCGAGAACTGATCGCCAGCCAGTGACAGGGCATCGGGGAAAATCCTTAGCGATTTATAGCATCTCAGTCACAACCTCTTAATTAAGATTATTTACTTGATTTATTTCATTTTACTGTGCAAATGCTCCACTGTGAGAGATATATTTGTGCCAACTATAAAAAGCCAGCTGAGGCCAACCCTCATTACTCAAATGAGCTTATGTGCTTACAAGTAGGCGAGTTTTATATGCTTTAACATGACATATGTACTTGCCGAGGGGTTCGCTGAAAGCCTCACTAATCCTTTCAGCTGCTTGTCTTTTGTCAGATACACAGAGATCCGTTCAAACGCACGCAACAAGACATTTCTACAAACATGACCAGCAATCTGTGGATTTATTTTTCCCATCTATGACACCTGGAAGGGTTATGTCTAAATGGATTTATTAGCATTTGGGTTTGGTTGCATCTTCATGGAAAGAGCATTCGACAGATTCATCAGATGTCTCTGCCTTCTGAAGATAACGGATACAGCGGGTGGCTAAGGACACTGGATATTCTTTGCATCATTCACCACTTAATGTACTGTTATGACATCACCAAGATGATGGATGTATAAGCTGATCATTGTAAATATCAAGAATGGGATGCTCACCATCCAAAGGTAACAATTTGGTGACTCTGGGCTCCTTGAGGAGGGGAAGAATGTTGCCCCCTGCACCTCAAGAGCAGCCCAGAGAAGTTCATTTTACAGATGGAGACAATCATATGTGTAGTGGAGCTACTGATGGTGATACTAAAGACAAAAATACAAGCGGACAAAAACTGATATTTCAAAGGGATGTAAATATGCCACCAGAAGAAGATACATGTGCAACTGTGCCTGCCCCAGAGGTAAATGACAGGGATACAATGAAGAGTCAAAGAATGGACAACAGCACTGTGATACAGAAAAAAGACAAAAACAGGGACAAGCAGGAAGTAACAGAGAAAAAGTCAGGGAAAAAAACAAGAAGTTCCAGAGGTATGAAAGTACTGAAAAAGAAAGAAAAGGAAATGCCAAAAATTGATTTCCCAGAGCCTCTGGTAAAAGCTCACCAAGCTGCTTACGCCTTTTTAAATCCTAGCATAAACAAATATGATGTTGTACTTGGTCTGCTGGAACAAGCAACTCAAACTCAAGTATCTCTGCAGCCAATGATTTCTTTTATGGCTTTGCGTTATGAAGAAATAATTCGGGCACTGGAAGAAATTGTTGATGAAGGAGAAAAAATGCTAAAAGAAAATGGCGAACATCTTGCTTGGCCAAGTCAAATGAAAAATCTCTCATCTGCTGCACCTTTCAAATCTGGCTCAGCTATAGAACCCCCACCTGATTTGTTGCAGCAGCTGCTTCAATACACCACGCAGCGAATGCAGAATTTGAGTCAGACAGTTGGAGGAATTGGGGACTCTGCCCTGGAGGAGGCAGTGGAATACTTTTCTTCAGTCTCAGAACTTTTAGAGGAGAAGCTGAAAGTCAAACGTTTAGTTGGGACTAGGATAATGCGACTCACATCTCGCATTGAATTGGCATCTCTTCGCAAACTTGGGCCTGAGGACTCTGCACTCTTTAGTGAGGACAGTGGTATTGGGGCTGAGAGTGAATCCCTTGCTGGATCGGAAAAGCACCATAGACGTGTGAGTTGTGAATCTAGCGGAACAAATAGAACTACTCCCTTCAGTCCTATGGAATACACCTCCATGACAGGAGTGTCAACGAAAAATCTTGCATGTCAAATAAGTCCAACTGTTTCCCTTACTTCATTGAACTCATTAGCTTCTATGTGTACAATGATGGCAAGTGTACAGGGGGACTCGTTACTAGGATCAGTCTCTTTAGATGATGGCGAGGAAGATGATGATGAGAATTATAAGATGGATAGAGAGACTAGAAATGGGCAAGTAGGGAGGAAAAAGCAATTAAATTATTCACCTGTAAATTGTGAACTACAGAAGCCACGGCGCTTACCCTCCAAACGCATTGAAAATCCTAAAAATGTAGAAATGACAATCGAAATGAAAAATGCTATGAGTGGCAAAGTGCAGTTTGTTCAGCCACCAAGTGCTGGTGCCAAACCAAGGATAGCAGGCAGTCCAAAAACTGGTGGTGCCCAATGGGCTGATGGAAAGGGACCATCTCTAAAGAGATCTCAAACAACTGTTCGAAGAAGTGTGGTTAAAACAACCCCAACGGTGAAAGAGAGGCGCTCCCGTTCCGTAGAATCCTTGCAGGGCAAAGGGGAGAATCCTACTTTACTTGAACTGGAAAAGTCCCAGAAAAAAATAGGTCAGAGATTACAGAAAAATAACAAAAGCAAGGAAAACACAAAAGGAAACACAAAGTCTACATCTTCTAAGCAAAACCGGAAAACTTCACTTTCTGATTCTCCAAAGATAAACCAAATACACCCATCTTTGGAGAAGGCTGGCAATCTACGCGAAAGGGTACCCCTTACAAAGTGCACTAATATGGAGGAAGATGATAAACAAAAAGATAAGGAATCATTGACAGGCCTTGTGAAAGCAACACCACCTCCCAGCCCTCCTCAATCACCAAGACCATCTTCAGCGCTCTTGAGAGGCAGGAATTCTGTGAAAAAGCTCATCGATACCTTTAGTCAAGGTATAGAAGAGATGGACAGCCATAATGTTCTGGGGCCACTTAGGGGTGTACGGAAATGTGGTGTTCCAGTGTTACCAGGTTTAGGAAATGTCACAACTGTCCTTAGTACTGGGAAAACTAGTTGTAGATCTCAAAGCACTTCAGGTGAAAAGACTGATTATTTAGACCTGGATAGTCTTCCTCCACCCCCATTAGAAGTGATAATGGACAATTCATTTGAAAGTGCCCTTTCAGTTGGTGTAGCAGCTGAAGGGGCAATAAAACCTGTGAAATCACCTATGGTAAAGAGGGCTGGACTGTCACAGCGACTACGGGCGTCAGTTCACTCTGGACCAGTATTACCCAGTAAAGGCGGTGTGGCTCATTGTCGTAAGGGATTTTTTCCTGTTAAAGTGGATTATCAAGTCACAACAGCTGAGGCAACTCTCAGTCAACCAGATGTTAAAACAGATATTGACCCAATAAAGGAAATCAATTCCACTCTGTTGCAGCAATTCAGAAAAAACAGATACCTTAAACATTCCTCAGAGTCACAGTCTGAAAAATCTTTAACAAATTCTGCCAGTCACGAGGACTCTACAAATATACAGGAGAATGAGAACCTCTTAATGCCTGGAATAAACACTACAGTCTCTAAAGTGCCTCCTTCATCTGAAGCCAGTAGTAATTCACTTGCCACTTCACTGCTGTCTAAGGGGCGAATATTGCCATCTACACCTTCTACTTCAAAGTCTTCCCATAGAAGACTTCCTAGTCCTTCCAAATTTAAAAAATCACCAACACCGCCCTCTTCAGCTAGTCCCCCAGTTAATAGAAAACTCACCAGTCCACTAGAAGGTCAAAGTAGACTCCCCAGCCCACCGGTTATGAGGCATAGCATTTTAAACTCTCCATACCCTTTGAAAGCACCATCTCCACCTGCTTCACCAAAAGTACAACGATGGTCAAGAGAGAACAGCACGGAAGAATCTGCTCGGTTGATCAGTAATGCGCGTTCTGTTTTCTGCCCAATTTCTCCATCCTTGTTTGAGGCCCAGCCCTGTAAAGCTGCCCAAATGTCTCAAGCCTGGACCTCTGTTGGAGGCTCTTTTCTATCAAATACTCGTGGGATTCGTGGCAGGAGCTCTGTGTCAGTCCATCGACCTCAACCTTTTATCTGTCAAAGTCTTTCAGAAAGAAGAACAAGTTTAAACCTTCAACCTCGATCCCCAGTCCTCTCAGTGGCCGAGACCTGTGGAAGTGAGCCTGCAATATGCACACAGGGGTGAGATTTTTTTTTTAAAAATGCTTTGTTGTTTTGTTACACATCCCAAATCTGGCAGTATAGTGGTTAGTCCGTCAGCCTCACAATTGATTGTTCTCCCTCGTTAATTGCATGGGTTTTCTCTGAGTCCTCTCGTTACCTCCCACATTCCAGAAACATTAATGGTAGGTCAATTGAGCACTTTAAATTGTCCATAGATGTGAATGTGAGTGGGAATATGTTCATATGTGACCTGTGATTGACTGATGATTGGGGATGAGAATTGAAAACAACCGGTTCCCGGTAATTCGATTCCTAGGAATCGTTTGTTTGCTTGCCTGATCAGTCTTGTAATCAATTCCTCTTACATTGCAAATGAGTGATGACATTACAAGCAAGAGGTGTATTTTTGTTCTGAATTTTCCAAACATGGTGTCAAGTCAGAATCACTTGAAAGTTAGGGTTTATTTCACGCAAAAAGATGATACCAAGGCTACTTGCAAGACTTTAATTTTGCCAAAGGATGGGAATACAGTGGACCCCTGTTATTCGCAGGAGATAGGGACCGGTCTGGACCGTAAATTGTGAGAAATCATGGCTAATTGACATCTATTATAATAGCACTGATTTTATTTTTTTTAAACCAAAAGAAATGTTGAATAACCGAGGATAAGTCAACAATATGCGTTTTGGGGGTTGGGTCCCCCCAAAAATGAAAAAAAAAAAAAAACTGAAAAAAAATTGAAAAAAGAAAAATCCAGACAGTTGCATCCGCGGGTGCCGAACCGCAAGTATGCGGGGGTCCACTGTACTTCCAATACAGACCTGTGTGACATAACGATAGATATTGTAGTGTGATATAAAAAGTCTACCATATAAAAAAACCCTCTTTCATTTATACAAATATTTTGATGTGTGGGTATTGGTTAAGCTCTGTTGCTACACTAATGTGGTGTCTGAGATGGTAACAATATGTGTTTTATAAACAAGGTGAAAAGATCAGAGTTGCCATTAATTTCATGTCATTTTAAAGAAAAATATATATAGTCTTGTCTATATCACACTGCACTAGGCAGAAATGTCTTCTGTATTATCATATATATATATATATATATATATATATATATATATATATACACACACATGTATACACACACACACAGTATAAAATGACATCAATGATATCATACAGTATATCATTAGTTTTTTTTCTTTACCTCTCCCTTTGTGAATCAATGAGAGAATTGATGAGGAATCGGATCGATAAGCAGTGTAGATAATAGAATCAGAATCGCAACATTTTTATCAATTCCCATCCCTATGGATGAACAGGGCGGCACGGTGACGACTGGTTAGAGCGTCAGCCTCACAGTTCTGAGGACCCGGGTTCAATCCCAGGCCCCACCTGTGTGGAGTTTGCATGTTCTCCCCGTGGCTGCGTGGGTTTTCTCCGGGCACTCCGGTTTCCTCCCACATCCCAAAAACATGCATTAATTGGAGACTCTAAAATTGCCTGTAGGTGTGACTGTGAGTACGAATGGTCGTTTGTTTGTATATGCCCTGCGATTGGCTGGCAACCAGTTCAGGGTCTACCCCGCCTCCTGCCCGATGATAGCTGGGTTAGGCTCCAGCACGCCCGCGACCCTAGTGAGGAGAAGCGGCTCAGAAAATGGATGGATGGATGGATGAACAGTCCAAGCTCACCTAAAGTCATCAGGATAGCCTGACATAAAAAAGAAAAAAAAACATGGCGCTCAGTGACATATACTTGCGCTACCCAAACAACACAAATAATATATTGCACGCATGAAAACTTTCCCATTAAGTTAAAACTAGAGCTAAAATATTGATAGTCTAAATATGACATTCTGTATTACATGTCACTGGCGTCGACCGGAATCTCCGTATCTCCAAAACCTTCACTTTTCAGGAAACCAAAAACTCAGCATGTTTGTTGAGCCACTAACAATGCATTGTTAAAAAGGGTAACCTATTTTCGATCCGTCCATCCATTTTCAACACCACTTATCCTGGTTAGGGTCGCGGGGCACTGGAGCCTATCCCAGCTGACTTCGCAGCAAAGGCGGACTACACACTGAACTGGTCGCCAGACAGTCGCAGGGCACATATAGACACGGACAACCATTTGCACTCACATTCACACCGTCACTGAGTGGGAACTGAACCCACGCTGCCCGCACCAAAGTCAGGCAAGTGTACCACTACACCATCAGTGACTTATTTTCAATGCTTTTTATTGGTCATTAATTTTGGGAGTGGATGGAGGGGCCTGATCAGTAGTATTGATTTGTGAAAAAAAATATAAAACTGACATATTTGGACATAGAGAATTTCATCCCAACACCAGCGATGAGCACAGACCATTAGAAGGAAAAGGAAATTCCAATTTGTAAATTTCACTCAATAAATTATTTTATTTTATTTTTGATTTTTGTTCATTTTCTTAAAACTGCCAATATAAAAACTGAAAAACATTACATAAATTACCCAGAAGACTATTCTTTTCCCCCCAATTCAACATTTTATCTTACAATTATACATTTATTTTCTTCTTCTTGTTATAGACTTGATGATGAACCAGCCAGAAAAGAGGAATCATGGGGTAGCCAATCAGACCTCAGAGTGACTCAACGTTCGGCATCCCACCCGGATCTTTATGTTGTTGGACAGGCCTTGCACAGAGATTCAACTGACCAATGAATTACCAGTGGGATTATGGATTAAGAGGTTTTAGAGGGGATTTAAGGTGATGGCGCTTCACTGGTCCAAAAGGAGTAACTAACTCTTTTCACCTTGCTGCTGTATGACACCTTTACAATGATTGTTTAAACAGTTGCACTATTTGAAAAAAATAAACGTGATCTGTTAATATGACCTGATCTTTCTGTATTATATATATATATATATATATATATATATATACATATATATAAATGCTATATACTATTTATCAGCACCTCTGTTTAGCACTTGATACAGGAACAAGTAATTTAGAAATCCAGTTTAAACTCAGCTCTTACCTTTGTTTTTTTTTTTTTTTTTAAAAACGGAAAACAGTTGTTGATACGGTTTGAATTTTCTGAGGAAAACTGCCTAATTTTCTGAAATATTTGTCAAAACAGATTCAAGAGTTCTAATTAATTGACTTGTTTTTAACTACCCAAAATAATGCATCTAATTACTTTCACATTCAACAATAGTCTTATTTTATTTTACTGGTCATCGTGAGTCTTTTTGTACTGTATTTATCAATAAAATGTCTGCAAACAACTTTATCTGTTGCAATTCATATTACCCCTGCTCTCTATACATATTATTTTCAACCACCAAATTAATCAGAATAACTATTTAAATTGCTATTTTTTTTACTCTGCAATTGTTTCTTTCTTTCAACGTTATTTTTATTCATTTCCAAGTTACAAACAAAACACACGTATGAAGCCCCACCCTTTTACCCCCTCCTCACACACACACACACACACACACACCACCGTTGTGTGACTAATGCTCATATCAAGTTAAGTAGTCAAGTCGTTAGTAGTTGCCTCGTACACGCCTGATCACCATGAAAATCAGCCAGGTTCTTAAGTTTTTAAACGTCGTGTTGTGTGCTGGTCTGTCTCGCCTCGCTTGTATCAGAATCAGAATCATCTTTATTTGCCAAGTATGTCCAAAAAACACACAAGGAATTTGTCTTCGGTATATGCACAACATACTTCCGCATTCGGCAAATGAGGTAAAGGCACTTCCTCCTCCCTTGGGTGAACAGGTTACGTAGCAAAATAAAGTTCATGTTTTTGCAGGTATGATGACATCAACCATTTTCCCCAAAAAAGCTGATGCTTATATTCCCTATGTATTCTGTATCCCACAATTATTCTCACAGTCTGAAAAAAAAGAGTTTTGAATAAGTGCACAGCTGTTCCAAATAATTTATTATGAGTTGGAAATGTTTGTTTGCCTTGTATCTTGCTTTGTTTGTATAAGCGTAGTCCAACGTCCTCTACAAACATAAAAATGCAGTAGTGTAAAATAAAAAAATATCTATTTCAATGTAAATTGTCAATTGTGCAGGTGAACCGAATAGTTTATAAATATATACAGTATAATTGCTATGCATTCAATGGGTTGACTTTATTGTTGGCAAAACAGACAAAAATTGCCCATGTTTGTTCAACCAGCAATTGTTCCATTCGCGGCAGCATTTCAGAGCACGTATAACAACAACTGGATTTGTCGTTAGGAACTCCACAGAGCACATCAGTTTGTTTACAATTGCAGGCAGGTGTCAAATTTACAGCTACAAATTTGTCTGACACAACCATTATTCTGTGTGGCTCAGGCGGTAATGCATAATGCATGTCCTTGAAAAGAAAATGCAAAGACAGATAAATCCAAAACATTCAAAACTGAGGTGGTCTGAATAACCAATGTGGGCAATTTTGAACAAACATTGTTTTGTTTGCTTTTCTTGGGTAAGATTCAAGCAAGTTAAAATAGGTAGATCACTTAAATTGTATTGGAATGACAATGGCACGACATTAGCATCTGTTCGGCACAGAACAAATTCTGCAGTATGACAGCAGCAACTGAACTCCACAGATCAATCAAAATCTCACATATAAGCTTTCCATCTCCCGATGCTGGGCCCACATTTTATTTATGACTTCATTTGATTCCATTTACACAGCCTGACTCCTCTGGATGGCTGAAAGTTATTGATCTCCTAGGTCCACTGGGACAGATAAAAAAAAATATGACCCACCAGCTGCAATTGATCTTTTTTTTTTTTCCTTTATTTTTATCAAGACACCGAGCCCAGCGCTGGTTTGGACATGGCAGCTCCCAGATAATACTATTTTCTGTGTGCAGTGCCCCCAACTTTCAAGGTGAGCTTCAACTGAGCTGCATTGGTGCACCTGCAGACTTGCTGAAAACCGGCATGGCATGAGGTCTAAACATATTTTGAGAGGTTTGTGTGTGTGAAAAATTATTTAATGTTTATATTCTTAATAACAGATAAAACATCCCCTTCCCTCACGCATAAGGCAAATTAGTTCAACATTTGTAAGTTAGTGTCCGTGTGAGTGCATGGATACATTACAGTAGTTATAAAGTTAAGATTTATCTTTCTCTCATCCATCCATTTTCTGTCCTCACAAGGGTCACGGGCTTGCTGGAGCCTATCCCAGCTATCTTCGGGCGAGAGGGGGGGTACACCCTGAAATGGTCGCCAGCCAATCGCAGGGCACATATAAACAAACAACCATTTGCGCACACATTCACACCTACGGGCAATTTAGAGTCTACAATTAATGCATGTTTTTGGGATGTGGGAGGAAACCGGAGTGCCCAGAGAAAACCCACGCAGGCACAGGGAGAACATAAACTCCACACAGGCGGGGCCGGGATTTGAACCCCGGTCCTCAGAACTGTGAGGCAGACCATGCTTTCTCTCATTGCAAATTATTTTTTTTAATATATATTACATAAGCTACCCCGCCTCACCAAGATAGCTGGGATAGGCTCAAGCACGCCCGCAACCCTAGTGAGGAGAAGCGGTACAGAAAATGGATGGATGGAGATAATCTAAGTCTTATTCAGTCACTGGCCATTGATTCTTTGACTTAAAATTCCTTTTTCTGTAGGTCAGAGGTCAGAAATGACATCGACTTGTAATATTATTGCAAAGCCATATGCGATGAACATGACTATTCTAAGACGTCAAGCATATCAATAAGTTAAGACTTTGAGGTGGTTGTCATGAGCTGTGTCCTGCAGTTCCGTTGTTAGAGCTTGGGTGGAGCTTTGCGCGCTTCTCGTCCTCTCTCCCTCCCTCTTTCTCTTTCTCTCTCTTCCCAGTAATCAGCACCACTTCAGCCGTGCACCTGTTGTCAATCAGCCTTCATCACCTGCATTTAAGGGTCTCTACTTACAGGTAAGGTACGCTAGTCCTCTCAATATTTCTGATCTCCATGTTCTTCCTTGCCTTCAGTGCTCCTTCCGTGTTCCGCGCCTTGCTGACCTCTTCCACCATGTCGTCAAGCCATCCAACTGTCGCACAATCCCTGTTTCGACGACCCGCCAGTACGCCTCAAAGATCCACCTCAGAATCCCTTCTCAATAAACCATTCTCCACATAACTTCTTCAGCCTCCGCCTGCTTCTGGGTCCAGTTAAAATCACATCGTGACAGAATACTCTGGCCACCATGGATCCAGCAACTCCGGAGGCGTTAAGACAAGCACTCACCCTCCAAGCCACCCATACAGGAAAACAGGATAAAACTCTACAGGAGATTATGGAATCTTTGACCACTCTCACACAACATGTTTCCCTACTTTCTCCCAAATTGAAGTCCGACCACCCTCCGTTAAGTACTCCTTCCGAGCCCGCAGCCTGCGATACTAACTACTAAATGGGCAACCGGGTTATGTGACATTTTTTTTTTTTAAAGCAGGCTGTCGGAGCAGCTCAAGGAGGAGCTCGCAGCCCGGGACGAGCCCTCCTCACTCTAAGATCCAATTTCATTATCCACCGCCTCCCGCACGTTCCCTGTCTCGACGGCCAGACATTACGCCCCAGAGGTCCACTCCAAATACAATCTCAATAAACCATTCTCCACAAACTTCTTCAGCCTCCGCCTGCTTCTGGGTCCAGTCTGAACTGATAAAATTTTATCGTGACTGTGGTCTCTTATTACAATGATTGCACAGTGGGTTATTATTTTCATATAAAAAATTGCTATGCCGTCATGGAAGATGTGGCTCACGTCACTGTCAACATGGAGTTGTGCAAATTTGTGTAAAAATACAAACAAAATAAACAGCAATACTTGTTGTTTGTGGAATATTGTACATGCAGCAGTTTTTGGCAAACTATATCCCGCAAAGTCAAATAAGTCATTCATTTCTATTTAAGGTAATCTAAAAGGTATTTCCTGCCTCCTCTCGTTGGCTGTTTTTTGTTTGCCGAGGTGAAAAAAAAAATGGCACCAAAATTAAGCTGAAGCAAATTGAAACCCTTTTCCCACTGCAGTTGTGAACATCATGGAGCGCCACAATCAGCTTAGCCAGAGTCTTATCTCTTCAATGGACACATTTGACTTAAGCTGTTTACTGTTTTTGCTTCTGGTCATTATTAACTCTTCCCTCAGCTAGTATTCACTTTTGACTATTATCTTACTACATTGTAAGAATCTGGCCATAAATGTCAAGATTGCAACGCATCAATGAAATTAAATTGAAATGCCCATCCAAATGGGCTGACATTTAAAATACAGTATTGCATCCTTTAGTCAGTACTATAATTAAGCTTCGAGTTCGTATATAATTAAATGTCACGTTTTTATTGTGGCATGTGTTTTGAAAAGTTGTTTTTTTGTATTGTTACTGCAGCTATTGTTTTCTTTTTTTCTTTTTTTTTTAAACCATTCACATAAGGTCATGGATGCACCAGACATTTTGCAATGTACATTTCAGACTTGAATTTTGCAATCAGCAGTACTTATTATTCCTTTAAGAATCCCATTAGCACATACGTATTCGGAGGTCAGGGTTTGCTCTTTGAAAGATATTGAATATTTTTTTTTTTTTTTATGGATCCAAATGTATGACTGCCTTAATTCTTAAGCCTCGCTACCTCCAAATTTACTGGAAACAATGTTATTTAGTAATTTAAACGTACTGAAAAATCTATATTTTTTTAACCTAAGTTTATGTGTCAGTGACTTTGATTGGTTTGTTGAGGAAAAAAGAAGTATACCCCTCTGCTCACTCAAAGTCAGCAGGGTTAGGCTCCCCGATAAGGACAAGTAGTATACAAAAATGGATGGATGGATGGATGTTTAATACATCTTCAACAGACTAGGGTCAAATTTACTCCGAATAACACAAACTCACACAACAAGCATGCAGCTCAATAATAATAGTTGAAAAAACATCAATCAATTCAATTCATTAGCCCTCCTGTCATTGTTTCTCAGGAACAGCTATGATATTCCTGGAGTTAATCTGACCCAAGTTAGAAGTGGGAAAAAAAAAAAAATCTTGTAAACATGGTTTGTATGTCATTACTGTATTGAGATGATCAATTTGCATTTGTATTTTAAAAAAATGAGCTATTATGTAAGGTAGAGTGTGTATGTTGATTTAAATTTACGCAAAGCAGGGTTAATTTGACCCGCAACATATAGTACAGTAGCAGGAGGGTTACGTCTGATAAGCATCAACAAATTACAGACTAAACATATACAAAAACTTCTCCTTACTGTATACATTTTTCATTCACCAGGGAAAATGGAAAAAGGGAAAAACACCAATCACGCATTATTATTTATGTATACATTGTTGTTTCGTTCATATCATTTTGTTTACATAATTTAAGATACCGGTATTCTGGAAGAATATATACAAGTATAAAATTGCAATATATATGTTGTTGCATATATTTAAATGTGTTTTTTTTTCTCTATGTCATTTCATTCCTGAGAGAGGGCACACTATCTTCCAAGCACGTTCTGCAGCTTTGCATTTGCGACCACATTTAATACAAGGTACAGAAAATACATATATTCAGGAATCCAATGCAGCAGTGTCAAAACTGTGGTGAAAATGAAATGCCATAATCCAAAGCAGGCAGACTAGAGGTTTTAAAATAAATTAATTTCTGTCTTGTTATGTGACAGTAATTTAATAATACCTATAAAATAATAGAATGGGAAGGTACAGTATCTACAAACAATAGGGTGCTTAAGTGGTGGGCTACATTTTAACTGAATGAATCAACCTACTGTATAAGGATTTGGATTGTTACACTTAGAGAGGCAATCATATCCAAATTCTAATCCATAAACATGAATTGTCTGTTTGTGTTGTAAAGACTAAGCTATTAGTTCAGACCATGTGCATGCATTTCTGGCCTTTCTACTAACGAGACGAAGACTGAAGTCCCTGCACAGCTGTGGTCTGCTCTGCATCTCAATGAAACCATTAAAATTCAAGGTCTGTACATTCTGTTGGACCAAAACAGGAAAACTAAAAGCAGACTAAATTAGACACACATATATTTAATACAGTGGTTCACTCACATGTGTCAGTTTAGGATACTAACTTTAATAACTCTTCTCTTGGCAGAGACTATAGTGATAAGTTAATAGTATCTCCATTGAGTTCATTTTCATTTTGATGTGATCTTGCGATGAAAAAAAAAGTGTAATAAAATGTATGTACACAGGGTGGCAGTGTTAGCAAATGTATATTTCCTATGGCGCTCCTCTCTTACCTGTTGGTGATTATTACATTTAAAAAAAAATAATAATAATGTACAACTACAGTTGAAGCTCCAGTGATATTTACATACGACTCTATAGTTCTGTTTATTTTTCTTGATACTAATGGCTATATCTGGACATATTTGATGGGGGAAGTGACAAGGCTGCAAAGCAGAGGTGTAAAATGAACATGGAAATGGCATGACTACACTGTATGTGACAAGCACACGTTGCTTATATTGTTTACAAATACTATTGGGAGGAACTCTGACGCTTTTCCCAGTCAGTGTCGGTGGAGCCTTTGTGAAAGGTCAGATAAGCAGCTGTGATATTGTTCGGCTCACTAAATGTCACAATGTCTCAGGTGGATCTGGCAGACAAGAGACCTTATCTGGTGGGATAACAAGTGGTGGAGAACAGTGCAAAGGCTTACTGGTGGCGGTGGCTTTAAGGTATCATGATGGAGTGGTCAGTTATACCAATTTCCACCATTTGGTCTAGTTTTATAATGTGGTTCCAATCACTAAGCACTATATGCACTGTTTACATTACTGTTGTCAAATGTTGCAAATGGTGTCTAAATAACGACTTATAGGTACTCACCTGCAGAGGCACATTACCAAATGAGTGGTGATAAACACACAGGGCCCTACATGTCTGTCAAATAGGAAAACATGCCTTCGAAGCGCTGGTGCGAATGTCAACCTGCGCAACATTTGCGCTTCGGCGCACGATGCACATTCTATGAATATCGATGCCATAGCCTGTTGTCTGTTTGACATAAATTAGTCACTTGTCTTGTTCTTGGAGTAAACTGCAAAATGCTAAGAAAAAGGCACGTAAAACTCTAGATGGCATCTATTGTCAAGCAAGTAAGAGTTATGTATTGTTTGTTGGTTTGTTAGTTGGCCCACTTACACAAAAGCTACAAAATTGGTATTCCAAAAACTTTGTGTGATGGCAGGGTTCCAAACAAGCTTTGCTTTATTCACTAGGAGCATAGTGACCTCTAACTTGAAATTTTAGGGGCACATGTAAAAAATGTAGGGGTGCATGCACTGTAAATCTCCTTGCAAAGTAAATATTCACATTTCCTCTTATTTTCACAGCATTACTGATAAATACTTTGGCAATGTACGCAGAAACTGTCCTTGAACTGTGAAACTAGTGGCAGTATTATCAGCAAAATAGTTGTTACGCACATGCTGTGAGTACTGAGAGCAGAATTTGCAGTTCATTGAATTTGTCTCCGTGTAATACCTCAGCCAGGTGAACTTGCACAGTCACTCAACCCTTATATAGAATTTCCTGCATTTTTTTTTCCATTTCCTCACAAAACGACTTATGGACTTATTAACAGGATTTGTCTCCTACGACAACCCCAAGACCCTCCTCTTTTCACCCATTAGCCAATGACAATGTTCAGTCACACCTCGCTCTCACGCACATTGGCCTGCCTTCTTCTTCTTTGACGTTTGTCTCCATTCTTCTTCTGTTGGAGTTAATGTTAGTTGGCATGATCGCCAGGAGCTGGGCTGAAGTGTGGAGCAGAAATTTGTCAACAAAAAGTAATCATCATCATCATCATCGTCATCATTATCATCATCATCAATATCATCATATATTATTTTTTACAAATGTACTGGTTGCCCATGTGCAAGGAGATGAAAAATGTACTCGGACTCTTTCAAATTTTCGGCGGATAATGCCACAATTTAGGGGCACTTGGTAACATCTCATCTCATAAACATCAACCTGCTAACTAACAAACAGATAGAAAAGTAAACACAAACAAGGCACTCTGTGTTTTGTTTTTCTCTGTTAACTGTTTTGCCAAGGTGTTGATCTTCTGAGTGAGCACCATTCTATTTGCCCTTGGTTCATCATGTAGAGTTCTTAATTGTTGATATTTTAAAACTCCCTTCAGCTGCTATGATTTCACATTGCTTACATACTGTCGCTCACACATACATTGCCGTCATGCTGCGACAAATTTGATTTGACAATACATTTTCACATGTATTGATACTAATTGTAACAACAAGGGGAAAGTCAATTTCACATACTTAAAAACACATGATACACATGCAAACATTGTATACAGTGCAAGCAGTACTGTAACAATTTAAGCGTCACTTGACCCACCTCTAATAAGACTTTATGCATGAAACATTAACCATAACACAAATATTAAAACGTACATGATTAATTGTTGAAACTAACTAGTATTTGCTTACTTGTCATGCTTAATTCAAACTATTGTCTGTTACTACCAGTAATCCTTGTTCCCTCATGGTAATTCAAAATATTGTTGTTCCCCCATGACGTCTGAATTTTGACAGGAACAAGCTCTGAAAGCTCCAATGAAATGAGATTTGCTGGTCATTATCTTTTTATTCAGTATGCAAAATTGATAATCCCTGGGGGAGTTGTGGCTGAAAATGATTTCATTATCATGTGTTTAATGGAGTCTGCCCCAAATGCATTTTCACTAGATTTTCATTCTGTCTTTAAAATTCCTGGTGAACTTGAACAACAGAAGTAATGTGAAAATGTAACACCGTGGACCCCGGTTGAATAAATCAGAATATGTGATGATCCCAAAGAGAACAAGAAGCTACAACCCAAACAAAAATGGCTAATAAGAACGTAACAATACAAATAATTATGGCTGTTTATTTGACTATTTATATATGTGTATAGCTTTAGAATATCCCTGATGTAATATGGTAATGATCGCAACAGAACTAATAATAATTTTTTAAAAAACAACATATTGTATTGCCAAAAGCAATACTCATCAAAGATAAGGGTCACGGCTCGCTAACAGGTTTTATTGTTTTCAACAGTTGTGGAAATTATTATTATTATTTATTTATTTATTATAATTTTTTTTTAATGAATTTATACCGCGGCACGGTGGGCGACTGGTTAGAGCGTCAGCCTCACACTTCTGAGGTGCGGGGTTCAATCCCCGTCCCCGCCTGTGTGGAGTTTGCATGTTCTCCCCGTGCCTGCGTGGGTTTTCCCCGGGCACTCCGGTTTCCTCCCACATCCCAAAAACATGCATGAATTGGAGACTCTAAATTGCCCGTAGGCATGACTGTGTGTGCGAATGGTTCTTTGTTTCCATGTGCCCTGCGATTGGCTGGCAACCAGTTCAGGGTGTACCCCGCCTCCTGCCCGATGACAGCTGGGATAGGCTCCAGCACGCCCGTGACCCTAGTGAGGAGAAGCGGCTCAGATAATGGATGGATGGATGGATGAATTTATACCAATAAACAATGCTGCAAAGTTGCAGATTTTTTTTTAACCAGTGTAGTAATTAATTGTTTTATGATGGCAAGAGTTTGACCCCTGGGACAGATTATATTGAAATTTTGTCCAATGGGGAAAATTAATTAAATTAATGTTGCTTTCAAAACTAGCAAAAATAATGAACAATGGTTGTAGTCAGCTCCAGCTAGCCCACCAAATTGTTTTTCCCGTTTCAGCCATGATGTAGCTGTGAGCCATTAATGCTACTTTTATTCCCTCTTACCTGTTGTCACCATTAAAGGAATTACCCTATTGCTGGGAACTTTTACTACGACTACTCTCCTGTGCACTTTCATGACATATTTCTGTGGACCTGTGCAATGTTCAGCACAGGGAATATAAAAAAATTAATAAAGGGAAAACCAGAAGGAAGAAATAAATTAGGTCAATTTATTCCAAAAACTCTACATTTGTGTTGTCTTGTTTTTTTTTAAAGAAAGAAGTGGTTCCATGTGCAATTACATTGTAATGGAGTAAATTCAGTGCTCAGCATGGGGTATCTGATATGGAACAGCTGTATAAATACAACAGTATGTATGAAGTCATCTTTACCTCCATCTGTTGTATGTTTTATAAATGATCCAATACGTATGCTCTCCAGTTAATTGAAAATTTTTGCTGACTCATATGGTGCTGTGAAGGTCATGCACAGCGTGCTTTGATACAGCTAATAACAACTGACTGCTCTTGCAGCAGAAATGCTCACTTGTAATATAATCTAATTAGCACTTGGCTAGAACCTTGTCAAATTTGTTCCCATTAGTTACAGTATGTTCCTGTTTTTAAAAAACATGTAAATACACTATATTCATATGGTAATGTCTCTCTTCATAAAAAAAATAACTCCAAAATGAGGTTAAATGTAAAATCAGTCAAGATCCATATGAGCTGGAGACTAATCGAGCCAAGTCTAGGCCAGAGGCGGAGTACACCAAACAACAGTTGCCAGTGTTGGAAAGCAACTAATTACATAAAACAAGATGATGTAATTTAATTACAAAATGTAAGTAATTGAAATCCAATGTAGCCCTATGGGGGGCACAAGCCAGTGCAAATTGTAGGCCGGTCCCAAGCCCGGATACATGAAGAGGGTTGCGTCAGAAAGGGCATCCGTCTTAAAACTTTGCCAAACAAATATGAGCGTTCATCTACAGAATTCCATACCACATCGGTCGTGGCCAGGGTTAACAACGTCCGCCACCGGCGCCATCAACCTGCAGGGGGCCGGTGGAAATTCAGCTACTGTGGTTCGAAGACTAAGGAGAGGTTGAAAGCGGGTTCTTTGGCAGAAAGAGAAGAGGACAGCACAGAGCCTAGAATTGAGTGTGGGGACTTTGAATGTTGGGACTATGACAGGAAAATCTCGGGAGTTGGTTGGCATGATGATTAGGAGAAAGGTTGATATATTGTGTGTCCAGGAGACCAGGTGGAAAGGAAGTAAGGAAAGAGGTTTAGGGGCAGGGTTGAAATTATTTTACCATGGTGTAGATGGGAAGAATGTCTTGGAGGTGAAAAGAGTATCAGATCGAGTGATGAGGCTGAAACTTGAAATTGAGGGTGTTATGTATAATGTGATTAACGGCTATGCCCCACAGGTAGGATGTGACCTAGAGGTGAAAGAGAAATTCAGGAAGGAGCTAGATGAAGTAGTTCTGAGCGTCCCAGACAGAGAGAGAGTCGTGATTGGTGCAGATTGTAATGGACATGTTGGTGAGGGAAACAGGGGTGATGAAGAAGTGATGGGTAAGTACAGCAACCAGGAAAGGAACTTGGAGGGACAGATGGTGGTAGACTTTGCAAAAAGTAGTCGGTACCATTGTAATCTTCGAACCCCCTGTATAATTTAAGGTCTCTGTGAGGTTTTACTTTAGTGTTTTCTTGTTTTATTATTATTTTTTTTTGTCTTGGGGAACATAAACTGCCAATTTTCAAGACTAATCACACATAACCACTCAGTGTGGCCCGCAACTAGTTGGATATCATGTGAATCAGGTTCAACTTGTAATGATTACAATCACAGCAAGGACAATAACCAATTGTTGTACTTAACTACAGTATATCGCCATTGTGTGTGTTTAATTGCTCTCTGAAGGATTTGCTTAAAGGAAAAAACGCATAATAGTGATGAATAGGGAAAAATGCTGGTATTTATGCTAATTAGTACCAGTTGTTACTTTGGTGTACAGAATCCCAACATTCGAGACTATGGAATAGGACAAGTGGGAACGATCCTACTAGGGGCTTCCAAATGTAATTTGTTGTGTTAAATGGCGATCTATTCCAAATAAATATGTATGTAGTTCATTGTAGTATATATATATATATATATATATATATATATATATGTTTGTGTGTGTGTGTTTGTGTTTGTGTAGGTGTGTGTGCATGTGCGTGGATGAGGGTGTGTGGGTGTGCGTGCGTGCGTGTGTGTTGTGGCTGGACCGCAGCCCAGAGTCCAGACTGGGATGTCGGACAATCCCCAAGTTGAGATGGGCAATATTAATTACAGATAAGGTGCTTCAATTCTGATTTCGGCGCTGTGGTCAAGGACTGCCAAGGACTGATGGCGAGAGCTGCAAAATGACTCCCGGTGTGAATTTACGAGAGCAACTCTTGGCAAACACGGAAGCGTGTCTGGCAACACTTACCTTCACAGATTTACAGTACTTAACACATTCATTAAACCACCAACCAATGTAAGGTTTATACCAATGTTGCCATAAATTAACAACATTGGTTAATTACCCCAATATTTGTGTATGTTTCTATAATGCTTAATACAATAATATCTTTATCCAAAATTAATTAAATATAATTATTATTCATTAATTTTCTAATTCAATCTAACCAAATAAATGGTAAGTACATTATTATTTCTCGTTTAGGCTGTCAAATTATTACCATCCCTTGGGGAGCTGGGTGGGCTGGGTCAGGGGGCCATCCGGCCTCATCCACGCACCTCTCCCCTTTTCATGAATGACACCACACCACACTTTTCATGAGATAGGGGAATGGTCCTCCCACGCTTTTGGTCCCATGCAGTCTTCTCTTAATCCTGCGCCCCCGCTCACCCTCATTTCCAGCTGGCGTGGGTCACTGGCTCACTGGTCTTGAGCTGTCGCCCTCTCAGATGGTGGCTGGCCTTCGCATCAGCCTCCGTTGATGGGCCCCCTTGTTCTCCTGGTAGATTTTCAGGGGTTGCCGGTAGGGTGTGCTGGGTGGGGAGTTGGTCTTGGGGGCTGGTCGGGTTTTGGGTTGAGATCGGTGTCAGTGCCAGAGCATGCCCGATGGGAGGACATTTGGTCGGGGGGCACATTTTACCACTCCAAAAACGTGTGCAATTCGCACGTGCAGCACACTTCTCTCTTCATTAGCATGACAACATGACAGTTAACAGTAAGATCCATCCATCCATCCATTTTCTGAGCAGCTTCTCCTCACTAGGGTCGCGGGCGTGCTGGAGCCTATCCCAGCTGTCATCGGGCAGGAGGCGGGGTACACCCTGAACTGGTTGCCAGCCAATCGCAGGGCACATAGGAACAAACAACCATTCGCACTCACAGTCATGCCTACGGGCAATTTAGAGTCTCCAATGAATGCATGTTTTTTTGGGATGTGGGAGGAAACCGGAGTGCCCGGAGAAAACCCACGCAGGCACGGGGAGAACATGCAAACTCCACACAGGCGGGGCCGGGGATTGAACCCGGTTCCTCAGAACTGTGAGGCTGACGCTCTAACCAGTTGTCCACCGTGCCGCCCTAACAGTAAGATGAGGCTTTGAAATCATGGATTTCATTAGCGCGAAACCTTGTATAGGTTTCATGAAAGGCGCTTTATAAAATAAATAAGCATTCTATTAGCGAGGATTGATGCTTGATGAGTGCTGTATGACATTTGCCCCTCCCCTTCCATTTTATTGGCTGCGTTTAGTAAATGTTGGTCCAGTAGCGTTTTTAACGGTGCAACAATCTTTTGATTCAAATATCTTTTGTTTAGTTTTGTGGTTGACACTTAAATAAGTTAGGGAATGCATAAACATTCCTTCCTGTGCATCTGACTGTGTCGCAGGAGGTAGCCATAAATGTGAGAGCGAAGAGGAGACTGGCGGGAGGGGAAAGGCGGGAGAATATGTGCGGTGCAGATCAGCAAGGGGCACGTCTCTCAAGTACTCAAATAAATGCCCACCAGATATCAAAACACTTCTGGGGGAAATTGATGACAGATTTTTAGTTTATATATCCATCCATTTTCTACCGCTTATCCGAGGTCGGGTCGCAAGGGGCAGTAGCTTTAGCAGGGACGCCCAGACTTCCCTCTCTCCAGCCACCTCATCCAGCTCTTCCGGGGGGATTATTTTGCAATTTTTTTTTTAATATTGATGAATAAAGGAAAAAAATGGGCTTTAGGCCAAAGGGGCATGTTTCTCATTCAGGGCAAAAGGGCCAATGCCCAAGCACCAGCAAAAGTCTATCTGTGCACACCTCTGCTCTTCCCCTTCTCCTGTCCCCTCACAAAACGTGTTCCATACGGCTGCATTTTCATTAAACATCCCAATACAAACAACCACAGGGGAATATTTTCAAACTCCCCTGTTGCACTGTGTTAGAGCCATATTACAATATTTCAGGTTTTTCCATGTTTTGCATGTATTTTATTAGTTCCAACACAAGGTGAAGCATATGCGTCAAAAAGGTATCCAGGTAAACTCCAGGTAATGAGTGACAGGTATGTGAAATGGAACAAGCATATCGTTTTTTGACCACGTTATCTTGTTGATCGTCTTTAACATGTTATCTTGTTGATCAGGTTTGAGTGCGGAATGTGGAATTTAGATAATGTGTATTCACGTTTTGAAAATGAAGTTTATTAATGGAGGTAAATTAACAGGTCTCTCTAATGCTCTAAGGACGATTTGGACATATGTTTGTGCTCCAAGAACACGTGTCCAAAATGTTTCCCTGCTCACTGAAATTGAAAGTCTTTGTTGAAACACTTGATAATATTGGATTGTCTTTGAATATATTGTGTTTTTTTTTATGACGTGTTCTAATACATTTGTTGAGCATGGTATAGGGAGGATACATTTTAATATATTTTATACATTTCTATAAGGAGCCAATCAATGTAAGCCTATTAATAATTGTTACAGTGTTGTAAATCCTGCGTGTCAATTTAGTAGGATATCAGAAGAAAAGTGTTACACTTATCACAATTCACGCCACACACAGTACAATATAGAGCACAAGCAAATTGAAACTAGGCTTTAGGCATATTCTGTCTCTCTCTCTCTCTCTCTCTATCTCATTCTCTTTCTCTCTTTCTCTCTCTCTGTCTCTCTCTTTTACAAGAGCATCTTTTTCATAATTGCAACTGGACTTTTCTGGTTATCTTAGAAGTCGTTTTGCCTCACATCCAAGCAGGCTTAATCAGTTCATGCCCATAGGCTCCGTAGGACAGCTCTAGCTCAGTGGTGTCTGGTGGAGTTTATTTCTTTTTAACCAAATTATTACATCCATCCATTCTCTGTAACCATTATCCTCACTTGGGTCACGGGTGTGGTGAAGCCTGTCCCAGCTGACTTTGGGTGAGAGGCGGGGTACACCCTGAACTGGTCGCCAGCCATTCGCAGGGCATCCATCCATCCATCCATTTTCTGAGGCCGCTTCTCCTCACTAGGGTCGCGGGCGTGCTGGAGCCTATCCCAGCTGTCATCGGGCAGGAGGCGGGGTACACCCAGAACTGGTTGCCAGCCAATCGCAGATTCGCAGGGCACATACTGTAAAAACAAACAACCATTCACACTCACATCCACCCCTGAGGACAATTTAGAGTATTCAATTAACCTACTATGCATGATTTTAGAAAATGCGAGGAAACTGGGCGGCACGGTGGCCGACTGGTTAGAGCGTCAGCCTCACAGTTCTGAGGACCCGGGTTCAATCCCCGGCCCCGCCTGTGTGGAGTTTGCATGTTCTCCCCGTGCCTGCGTGGGTTTTCTCCGGGCACTCCGGTTTCCTCCCACATCCCAAAAACATGCATTAATTGGAGACTCTAAATTGCCCGTAGGCATGACTGTGAGTGCGAATGGTTGTTTGTTTCTCTGTGCTCTGCGATTGGCTGGCAACCAGTTCAGGGTGTACCCCGCCTCCTGCCCAATGACAGCTGGGATAGGCTCCAGCACGCCCGCGACCCTAGTGAGGAGAAGCGGCTCAGAAAATGGATGGATGGATGGATGGGAGGGAACTGGAGTACCCGGAGAAAACCCTCACAGGCACAGGAAGAACAAGCAAACTCTACGCAGGAAGGCCAAAGCCCAAATCTGAATCGACAACCTCAGAACTGTGAGGTGGATGTGCAAACCAGTCGGCCAGTGTGCCTCAAGTGAATGTGTCAAGCAACAGAAGACCAGTAAGGAGAAGGAGCCAGATGGTGTGTCATGGAAAGACAAGCACCTGCATTGCATGTACCACCAACAAATTGAAGAAGTGGCTACACCGAGTGGCTGAAAAAGGCTGGACTGAAAGCCTTACTAATCATTGCAGCACAAGAACAAGCCCTAAACAAAAGATCAATAGAAGCCGGGTCTACTACATCAGAGTGGACCCAAGATGCAGGCTGTGCAAAGTAGCCCCAGAGACAGTTCAAGACTCAGCTATCTACCTGCACCTCAAAAAGACAGCCCTCTTTTGAGGACAAAAATATGCCTATTCTGGACAGATAAGAGAGATAGTTTGAAAGAAGAGTGAGGAAAGCCATCTACGTGAAGGTGGAAAGACCATCTCTAAACAGAGGAGGTGAGTTAGGACACCACCTATCTCCCACATAAGATTTTGTCCATTCCAAAGACACTCAATAATTCTGCCCCCAACAAATAACAAAGAAAAAACACAATCTCTTTTGGACTTCAGACAGCGCCACAACATTTTTACAGATGAATGGAATATTAAAGAGGGAGTTTCCATCCAACGACTACTGTTGGACGGACAGTGGCCTCTCTGCAAGGCATCTTAACGACCATCATTCGCATCCTAATCGAGATACCATTCTAGGTTGGGGCATGTCGCGAACCGAGAGGATAAATACTTGGGTTTCCACACCAACACTCAGGCTAGTGTTCATAAACCTGATGAAGCCTGGTCATATGAGTCCAGTCTTGAGGGCGTTGTCTTAAGTATTGTTCTGAAAGAAGCCAAGCAATCTGACGACAAGATCAACATGGAAGTTCATTTTCTGTTGTTAATTAGCTTAAGTGTCAATTGAAGTTGAGTATCTAAAATGTCAAAAATAGCAAACACATTTGGTAGTGCTGAAGTAAATGGAAACACTTAAAGACGCAGCCTTCTGTTTTGGTGCTAATCAGTAAATTATTGTGGGATATCAAAATAAAATACACTCACAGTCCACATCAGGTACTCCTAATAAGTGGTGCTTGAATGTCAAAGAGGGAAATGACCGAAAAGTATAGAGAGCCCAGACTACTTAGTTAAGATGCACACATTTAATGTGAAAGGGCTTTTAATTTATGTTGTCATAAATACACAAAATAATTTCTGTTTTGTTCTGTATCATTGCGTATATATATATATATATATATATATATATATATATATATATATATATATATATAAAACCCTGATCTACTGTCCATAATACTGTGGAGTGCAGATGGAATTTATGCGACCAAACATGCTGGTCTATTATTATTTCTCTCTCATGGACTTAAGTAAATTATGAAACCTTTTTTTTAAATGAATAAAAGCATAACAATCACAACTATTTGAGTTAGGTACATAACACTTCTCACCTCAGGCTCTCTATCTGTAATAATGTGCCACTTTGATTTAAAAGTGTCTGCCTCTTGTAGTTCCCTTAACTCGATGCTTAAAGCATTGACTACACTAATATAATGCAGAAATTGTCTGACTAATAAATTACAGGAGTAAGATAAAAATATATTTTGTCATCTCTTTTTTTATGTGTTAAGTGCTCTTAACCACCTCCTGATTTACCGTATTTCTTTTGAATTCATGATATAGGCTTTATTCAATTATTTTAACTGATGTCAAAATGAAGATGACATTTCATTTAATCTTATATTTTGTTGTTGTTTTGAATGTTAGTGTGTGGCCTCCGTGACCACAATCTATGGAAATTTGATTCTTTGAAAAAAAAACAAAATTGTGGCTCTTTAAGATTTGTATTTGTGTACTATAGTCAGGGCTGGCCCTTGCCAATGTGGCTGTCTTGGTTCGTGGTTTTGGTGGCAAAACGAAAAGGTGGAGTTCTGTGATATGTGCCATAAAACACCCGCAATAAGTGAAAACCGTGACGTAGCCAACCAATTATTTATTATATTATTACATCAATTTATACATTTCATATACTGTATGAAATGCCTTGATCAGACTATGGGATTTTAGTCCCGATATTGGCCCAATTAGCTATCGCGGCCAAGTTCCCGGATCGTGCCCGACATAGTTTGTCGGCTATGACACAACTTCTTGTAGTGTGACATAATCCAACCAACGATTTGGCCCTATGACAGCCCTATGAGGACAAAATGAAAAGGCGAGCATATTTGATTGTTTTTTTAATACTTTCTGTGTAGTGTGACATATCAATGACAACACTCCGAATGCGCACCTTGACGTTGGCCAATAGGATTGCGCTTAGCTTCCCTTGCGCTCCTTTGTCAACATACTTGCTCTCCTTTGTCAACATACATTAATGCACATGAACCAATGTTTATCGAAGCTTTAGAGCCTGACTGGACAGAACGCCAGCATGTTTAGGTGCAAATGTAGTGCTAGCACTAGCTTAGCTTGCTAGGCTACACGTCATTATGATGCCTGATTGCGAACCATATCGTAACATGGTCTGAACAGGCGATTTCCTGCCTTAAGCATTGGCGCTGTTTCCCACACTGAGGGTCCTGGCAATGTAGCCAGTTTAGCGCATTATGGAAACCCAGAATTCATTGCGATGATGTTTTCAACTACAGTACTGTAGTTGTAGAAAATCAAGCTAAATGTTGCTCTTGACCTGCATTTGTCCACCCATCCATCCATTTTCTGAGCCGCTTCTCCTCACTAGGGTCGCGGGCGTGCTGGAGCCTATCCCAGCTGTCATCGGGCAGGAGGCGGGGTACACCCTGAACTGGTTGCCAGCCAATCGCAGTGCACATAGGAACAAACAACCATTCGCACTCACAGTCATGCCTAAGGGCAATTTAGAGTCTCCAATTCATGCATGTTTTTGGGATGTGGGAGGAAACCGGAGTACCCGGAGAAAACCCACGCAGGCACGGGGAGAACATGCAAACTCCACACAGGCGGGGCCGGGGATTGAACCTGGGTCCTCAGAACTGTGAGGCTGACGCTCTAACCAGTCGCCCACCGTGCCGCACCTGCATTTGTTCCTTTCAATATTGTTATGAGTGTGTGCATTAGCTATTCATCATGCTAAGATTGGTATTTGTGAATTTATATCATACAACTCTGACTGTGGCTGTTCAGCAATTTGCTGACTTACCAGATGTATCAATTGAGATTACTGAGGTTTATTTTTCTATGAAGAAAAAGTGCCCAATTGACTTAATGTGAGTTATTGCTGCCACACTGAAATTATAGAGCCAACAAAGAAAACTGACCCTTTAAAAAACAAACTGCGCTGTCACGCGTGTGTACGGCCAAACTTTGTCTTTTTTAGGCATGATTAGATTTGGGTGCACTTACCTCACTGTTAGTGACAATGTAATGGTCATTTCTGAGCTTTTATATAATCATTGCATTTCAAGCAGCATTATTGAGTTGCCACTTGCTGCCATGGTTAAACTTATATTTGCTGTGCTCCATCATCTGCTAGCAATGCAGAATCCTTCTTTAAGATGTTTACTATTTCCATAAAACGTCACTTCTCCACATTTCATCACCAGCTCCCTGTTCCTGACAGAATCCAATTTAGGACTCTAAGAGCACTGATTGGTCAAACCTCTTCATATGCCACTGACCTTTATCCACTCCTATGCTTTTGCTGCTCCCTTTGGTCTAATAGTCTTGATTAATTTTCTGTCCTTCACGCTTATCTTATGACCTACAATGCTCAGTGCTTTCAGGCTGTAGCACAACAACCTTTAATATTTACATAATGTAGTGTCGTCTTTTACTGAATGCCCCCAGCACTTTTGTGTTTGTCGTGACTCATGCCTCACATACTTAGGCGCTTACTTTTAATCACTGGAATAATAATACCTTAGACAACTTTTTGTGTGTTTTTTGAGCACACTCAAAGAAGAAGACTAGACTAGAAGTCCCAAATCCCTTAATCTTCTTTTCAGTCTTGATAGGCTCCACTGGTTATTAGTTAAAGTGCATTGGAATTTATGGTATCGCTATACAGTACATAACTTCCATATTTATCCTGCACTATGTAGCGGACATGTTCCCCACAAACTGAGGTGACACAGTGACTCCCCACCTTGATAAACTACATTTTTCCAAGCAGTCCTGCTGTGAGACTGTCCCCAAGGAGACTCCTCGTGGACCCTAAACTAATTAACATCTACCCTCATAGTCTGAACTCCCAAGCATCAAAGGCCAGATGTTTCCACTGGTCCACCTATGTGGGAATAGGAACAATTGCTGGGACAAGGCGACACCCGCAGGCGTCGAGAGAAACTGCAAAGTCGAGCCGCAGGGGACTCTCATTTGATGTTTAACCAAGGATAAATGTCTGTTTTGACATTTCACGAAATTTTCCAAATATATGTCTCAATGTCTGTGTCAGTGTGTCAACTTTACAAGTGCAAGTGCGCGGTTTTCACAATTGTTTGTCTTGATTTGATTCCAAGCAGCATGAAATGTGATTTGAACCATAAGCAGTTGATTTGACAAAACCAAATTATAAACAGTCAGTCTGATATGCTTGACCTCTGAGTAAAGAGAGTACCAAGTTGAGGTTATTTTATATTAATGTATGATTTTAAACCCATTTGATCAAATTTGTAGTCTATCAAGATGGCGCCTACCAGTGTGGTCGCCTCGGTAACGCGCTCTCTAGTATTGTCTTTGTTTTTGTGTTTTTCGTCCGTCTTTGGAGACCTTACACGACTCACTTACACAAGGGGAGACCTGCTAACCATCAAGGAGTCTACTAAAGACTTTCTGTCACCAACTTTCGAATATCCGCTCAGTTTTTTCCCAGAGTTACTCACCGGAGCGGCGTCCGCGGTTTTCGGCGCATGGAGACGGAAGCGGCGCCACAGAGGGAAGCGAGCCGGCATTCAGGTGAAACTCCGCAAGAGAGGACACAGATTGGCGTTCCCGTCGATCCACCTCGCGAACGTACGCTCCCTACCCAACAAAATGGACGAGCTTCATCTTCTGTTAAAGACACGTAAAGACTTCGGACGTTCCGCGGCCATGTGCTTCACGGAGACCTGGCTTTGCGACGCTGTACCCGATGCCGGCATTATGCTTCCCGGTTTCCACATTCATCGAGCGGACCGCGACATGGAATCATCGGGGAAAACAAAGGGCGGTGGGATATGCCTCTATATCAACGAAAAATGGTGTACGGACGTCACGGTGATCAGCACACACTGCAGCCCGCATTTGGAGTCGCTATTCTTAAATTGTAAACCATTCTACTCGCCACGTGAGTTCGCATCATTCATTCTCGCTGGCGTCTATATTCCGCCTCAAGCTAACACGAACGCCGCATTGCTAACGCTCGCCGATCAAGTCAACGAAATTGAAAAAAAACACCCCGACTCACCCCTCATTATTCTCGGGGACTTTAACAAAGCTAAACTCAACCACGAACTCCCTAAATACAAGCAGCACATCGACTGTCCTACCAGGGAAAATAATACTTTAGACCACTGCTACACCACGGTAAAAAACGCATACCGTGCTATACCTCGTGCAGCCTTGGGCTCGTCTGATCACTGCTTAATTCACTTAATACCGACGTACAGGCAAGAACTTAAATGTGCGAAGCCTACAGTGAAAACAGTCAAAAAGTGGACAAATGAAGCCAAGATGGAACTTCAAAGCTGCTTAGACTGCACAGACTGGAGTGTCTTTGAAAATTCAGCTGGCAGCCTGGATGAATATACGGACACTGTTACATCCTATATCAGTTTCTGTGAAGAGGTCTGTGTTCCAACAAAATCATTTCGCACATTCAACAACAATAAGCCGTGGTTCACTGCTAAACTTAAGCAGCTTCGCCAAGCTAAGGAGGACGCATATCAGAGCGGGGACAGGGCCCTGTATAATCGAGCTAGAAACCAGCTGACCAAAGAAATTAACATTGCAAAGAGGATCTATACAGCAAAGTTGGAAAAACAGTTTAGCGCAAACGACTCTAAATCAGTCTGGCATGCATTCCAGTCGCTGACTAATTACAAGCGACGATCCCCCCAAGCTGAGAAAAATAGCACACTAGCCAACGACTTGAATACCTTCTACTGCAGATTTGAAAAGGACAGTTTCACACCACACACCAACCCGGCCGCACCCGCGACCACAATCACACCACTGACCTCTGCGTTAACCATCCATGAACAGGATGTGAGACGCATCTTCAAACAACAAAAGATTAACAAAGCGGCAGGCCCGGACCACGTGTCCCCATCCTGCCTCAAAGTCTGCGCGGACCAGCTCGCGCCAGTCTTCACTCAGATCTTCAACAGATCACTGGAAATGTGCGAAGTTCCATCCTGCTTCAAACGCTCCACCATCATCCCAGTCCCCAAGAAACCTGCAATCTCGGGTCTGAATGACTACAGGCCTGTCGCTTTGACATCTGTGGTCATGAAGTCCTTTGAACGTCTTGTGCTGGACCACCTCAAGAGTGTCACAGGTCCCCTGCTGGACCCCCTGCAGTTTGCCTACCAAGCGAACAGATCTGCGGATGATGCAGTCAACATGGGACTGCACTTCATCCTAGAACACCTCGACAGTGCAGGGACCTACGCGAGGATCCTGTTCGTGGACTTCAGCTCAGCGTTCAACACCATCATCCCTGAACTCCTTTCATCCAAGCTTCTCCAGCTCAGTGTCTCACCTGCCATCTGCCAGTGGATTTACAGCTTTCTGACGGGCAGGACACAGCAGGTCAGGCTGGGGGAGGCCACCTCATCCACACGCAGCATCAGCACTGGGGCGCCCCAAGGTTGTGTCCTCTCTCCGCTGCTCTTCTCTCTCTACACGAACGACTGCACCTCAGCGAACCCGACTGTCAAACTCCTGAAGTTTGCAGATGACACCACTGTCATCGGCCTCATCAAGGACGGTGACGAGTCTGCATATCGACAGGAAGCGGAGCGGCTGGAGCTGTGGTGCGGCCGACACAACCTGGAGCTGAACACGCTCAAGACTGTAGAGATGATCGTGGACTTCAGGAGGCATCCTTCGCCACAGCTGCCCCTCACGCTGTCCAGCTGCCTTGTGTCAACCGTCGAGACCTTCAAGTTCCTGGGAATTACAATCTCCCAGGACTTGAAGTGGGCGACCAACATCAACTCCGTCCTCAAAAAGGCCCAGCAGAGGATGTACTTCCTGCGGCTTCTGAGAAAGCATGGCCTGCCACCGGAGCTGCTGAGACAGTTCTACACAGCGGTCATCGAATCAGTCCTGTGTTCTTCCATCACAGTCTGGTTTGGTGCTGCTACAAAAAAGGACAAACTCCGACTGCAACGGACAATCAAAACTGCTGAAAGGATTGTCGGTACCCCCCTACCCACCCTTGAGGACTTGCACGCTGCCAGAACTAAGACAAGGGCGTGCAAAATCCTCTCGGACCCTCCCCACCCTGGTCACCAGCTCTTCCAGCTCCTTCCCTCAGGTAGGCGCTACCGATCAATGCAAACTAGAACTAGTAGACATTCCAACAGCTTCTTCCCTCTTGCAATCAACTTCTTGAACAGCTAACTTACAATTCCATTACAACAAGCTGGCAATTTTTTGACTTGAGTTCGTTGTCACATTTCTGTATTATGTATTACTCGTGCACTCACTGTAGTTGTCTCGCCGTGCTGCACTATTTGCATATAGTGGCCACTCATGCCAGAGTAGTATCTGCTCCATTTGCACACTGATTGAGGAGTATCTGTAACATTTGCACAACCATTGTCCCATATTATCGCAGTACTCGTCACTTTAAACCGCATACACTCCTTGAAGTCTCAGTGCCCTTTGCACAATGGTCATTGCACCGGACTATTGCAATATTAGCCATTCGAACTGAGGACTCTGCATCTTTTTGCACAATTGTTGTTTGTTGTTGTTTTTTGTTAATGTCTTTATGTCTCCAAAGTGTTCTGTAAATTGACTGTCTGTTGTACTAGAGCGGCTCCAACTACCGGAGACAAATTCCTTGTGTGTTTTGGACATACTTGGCAAATAAAGATGATTCTGATTCTGATTCTGATTCTGATATTAAAGCTGATGGGCGTGGTCTTCTCCAGGTCGTCGCTTCTGTCTTATTATTTTCTCCGAAATTAATTACATTTTTATTTAACTAATATACGCTACAACTACATGTCAAAGACCCACCCATTATGATAAAAGAAAAAGATAACAGTGGCCCCACATCCCCAGTCTGAACAACTTTGTGTGAAAGAGGGCTACAGTTGAGCCTCTTGAAGCCAGAGCTCTTTTGGAGGACGTTGTGACATTTACAGAAGTGATGAAATTGCACTGCTTTTGGAAGAGAGAGATGAGGTGAGATAAACCACTGTAGAAATAACCTAAACTGAGGAGAATGGGGTGTTGGTTGAAAATAGATTTCTTCGGAGTAGTGTCCGATTTAAGGAGGGACAGATGTTTTGCCCTTGGTTTCAAGGAGGAGTGAATGGTAGCTGTCAGAGGGTTGAGCAGTGGTTTCAGGAAAGGAATAATGGATGTAGAAAGAGGTGCAGATGGGTCAGCAGGATGTCCTAAACAGAAATGAATGACCTCTGGATGTACTTGAGTAGACTGAGTACTTTGGCAAAAATCAAGTACATATGTTTGTCATAAAAGGGGAATTTGAGAGAAATGTTAAATCAAATCAAAGTGTCGGAAAGCAGAACGTAAGTGGAGAAAAGCTAAACTCCAAATTGACGATGACCTCTACAGACAAAGTCTTTGTAATTTTCACCAAGTGTTACGGCTAGACAACAACACTTTTCTGAAATCATCAGTAAGAACTTCAACAATACTCTGTTTGCTGTGGTTGACAAGCTTACAACCCTCCCGAATCAGATAGCTCCAGAACTCCTAACAGCAGATAAATGCAATGTATTTGCTTGTTTTTTTAGTGAAAAAATACAATCCATCAGGTTAAATATTAGCACAAATCAGCAAAATGATAAAATTATACTACATCTGAAGCCACCCAGGAAAAACTTTATTATCATGTCAGAATTTCATAGTTGACCAAAAAACTGTAGAGAAAACGGTTCCGCAGCTGAAACCATCAACGAGCTGTCTTGACTCAATACCATCTGACTTTTTCAAAGCTATTGCGAAGTCTGTGCCAACTGATTTGGAGCAAATAATCAATTGCTCACTTCAGTCAGGCGAGTTTCCTAAAGTTCTAAAAGTAGCTGCCATTAAGCCTATGCTAAAAAATAGAACTTAACACTCTTAAATTGACTTAAATCATTCAACTTAAATTGACTTTTTGACAAATTTCAATCAGGTTTCCGAACTCATCACAGTACAGAGTGTGCTCTTATCAAAGTGTTAAATGATATAAGGTTGAATACTGACTCGGGCAAGGTGGCAATTCTGATCTTATTGAACCTCAGTGTGGCTTTTGAAACGGTAGATTATAATATACTGCTGAACAGGTTGAAAACGTGGGTACTATTAAATGGAACAGTCCTTAAATGGTTCAGGTCCTACCTGGAGGAAGGGAGTTATTTTGTAACCATTAGAAGTGTTCAATCTTATCAAATGGCAATGACCTATGGGGTCCCTCAAGGATCAGTTATTGGACTTCTCCTATTCAGCCTATATATGCTACCCTTGGGTAAAATTCTTCAGAACTTTAATTTTGACTATCATAGCTATGCAGATGACACACAGTTATTATCTAGTAGTCTCGCCAGATGACTACAGTTCAATTGAGGTGTTGTGTCACTGTCTCAAACAGATAAATAACTGGATGAGCCAAAAATTTCTTCAATTAAACCACAATAAAACTGAGATAACTGTTTTTTTGCAATAAAGAAAAGAGGATTGCTGTTAGTAAATACCTGGAGTCACTCTCTTTAAAAACCAAAGACCAAGTCCAAAACCTTGGTGTTTTAATACATTCCGACCTGACTTTCAACAGTCATATCAAATCAATTACTAAAACTGCCTTCTACCATCTGAAGTACATATCCAGAGTGAAGGCTTCCATGTGTCAAGCAGACCAGGAGAAGCTCATCCATGCTTTTATCTCAAGGAGACTTGACTATTGTAATGGTCTTCTGACTGGACTGCCTAAAAAGAGCATTAAACAGCTGCAGCTTATTCAGAATGTTGCAGCTCGGGTTCTGACCACAGCAAAGAGGTCAGAGTATATTACTCCATTTCTAAAGTCTTTACACTGGTTTCCAGTCAGCTTTAGAATAGATTTTAAAGTTATACTACTGGTCTATAAATCACTAAACGGTTTAGGTCCTGAATACATGAATATAAACCCAGTAGGGCTCTGAGACTCAGGTCAAATAGTGGAGCAGAGAGTCCAAAGCAAACATGGTGAAGCAGCATTTAGCTATTATGCTGCACAGAAATGGAATAAGCTGCCAACAGACAATTTGCATACCGCGACTGTTCAACTGCTTTTGCATGCACACATTCTCTGTTTTAGAAAAGACACATCGTCCAGTGTTTATACGGGAACCAGAATGCCAACATTTTCAAAGATTTGTCCCCTTTGGGACCCATTTCTTGCATTGTTGCTCTCTAAAACTGCATTGAAACTACAGTTATTAACTATTTTACATTTTAAAATGATCATTGGCGCTTGAGACTTGATTCATAGTGATGGTTTAAGTGCTAAATTCCCATTTGAATCCACAGGTACTTTATTTGTACAATTCAAGTGACCCATATTTGATATTACTGTGTTTACAGTACATTCATTTAACACACAGGTGTCAAACTCATGGGCAGGGGTCCTGATCCAGCCCGCCACATCAATTTATGTGGCATGTGACAGCAAAGCATGTGCATGAACTTCATGTCTCTTGCTAATATACCAACATTTCAGATTATGTTCACTTTTAATCACACTGAGATATTGCAAACATTTCTTTGTTCCGTCTGTTAAAATAAATGAAATAATAGTTGAACAAGGCGGCACGGTGACCGACTGGTTAGAGCGTCTGCCTCACAGTTCTGAGGACCGGGGTACAATCCCTGGCCCCACCTGTGTGGAGTTTGCATGTTCTCCCCGTGCCTGTGTGGGTTTTCTCCGGGCACCCCGGTTTCCTCCCACATCCCAAAAACATGCTTGGTAGGTTAATTGAAGACTTTAAATTGCCCGTAGGTGTGAATGTGAGTGCGTATGGTTGTTTGTTTGTATGTGCCCTGCGATTGGCTGGCAACCAGTTCAGGGCGTACCCCGCCTCCTGCCTGATGATAGCTGGGATAGGCTCCAGCACTCCCGCGACCCTTGTGAGGATAAGCGGCTCAGAAAATAGATGGATGGATGGATAGTTGAACAAATTTTTTTTTACTGGCTTCTGATTTCAAAACCAGTTATCCATCAATTTGGTGTGCATATCTACAGTAGGGGTGTTCAATGGCACTTTTTTTAGACTGATACCATTACGAGTATTCACCCCTTGTGTACTCGCTGATACAGAGTAGCTAGTACCAATACCATTTACTTTTGATACATAAAATTGCAATTAACACAATGACAGATATTTGTGAACAAAGACCTTTCTTTCTTACTGGCACACATGATGATTCACTGATGTGTCAAACAGCAGTGTGGCGGCAACTACTGGTGAGGTGGACTTTCTCAATGTCAGATTTTGTTTGTCTTAAGTATTGGTAGCCTTCACACATACCCGAGACTTTGAAATAAGGCCGGTAAGATCCCTGTTTTCACCCATCCCTAGTTCACCATCAGAACAGCCCTTCGAGGGTAACCATCACGATGATGCGATCAGCGGCAAAAATTAGTTTGACACTCCAGACATGAAACAATCGCCGTGCAAACATTCAGAATGAATGTCTATACCGGATAGCCACAACAGGGAAGTAAAGAATACATTATACATACACAATTATTAAACCTATCATTTAGTTGGTTTAAATGAAGCTAACCATTACTCCACTGGCAACGTTTTTGCATTTGGTTTCCTGAATGATCAATATACCTCTAATGGTACCATATTTAATGGTTTAGATTTACTATATGTGTGTTTTAAATATGTTCATTTGCGTTGTGACACAGTTATGTATCGTTTGTGTACAATATGTCACTGTTCAATGTGTTTCAATGATGCCAGGTTTGGTGTGACTGGGTGTATCTGATCTGTTAGTTCGCACTGCAGTCGCACTGGCTGATATCGGATTTTTAATACACATTTGTTAGATCATTTTCGCCCCAATCCCCCACACAACCATACACTGCCATGACTTATTTTCCAATTGTGTCAATCACTTGGACCATGTAGTGAAAATCCAGTCTTACCTTGCCTTGTGAAGGTGACCCTGACACTCTCACCAGCCACATATTTAGAAAGCATCTCCAAAGTATAACGAGGTCCACTGCATCAGCTGTCGAAATGGGTCCTGCAAAAATAATAATAATAAATAATAATAACTTTTGGATCAATTTAGTAAAATTAGATACATTTTGAAGCCAGGTATGCACTCTGGGTGCAGCAACTCGAAAATGTGGGTGTTTCCTCAAATCTGGCCCTGCATGCATGCCGCGCGCATTCTCCTGTGGATTTAAGCACTTTTCTGCTTCCACTCTGCAGAGGGTGTATTAAGTGCAGCGCCCCGTGAAGGTGAAACATCATATTGCATTTGCTTCAAGTAACTGCTGCCGACGGCCGGCGACAACCCGGCGACGGCTGACTCGTGCCGACGGTGCGGGACACACATGGCCCATAACACTCAGCGATGCTCATAGACTGTCCAAAGGGGTAGTGTCCCAGGAATAACGTAAAATTTGGGCTATGCATACACAGTAACCACTTAAAAACAACATGGGTTCGTTACTAGCGCAAGTAAAACATGTGGTTGGCGGTAGAGAAGAGATTTTGGGAGTGTGCAGAGATCTTCCCAATAAAGTTGTTGGATTTGGTAGCTTCACTTGAATTAATTATAAATTGAACAATTTTTACTTGAAAGGCTAATTCACAGGAAGCCAATAGAGTGAGAAAGTAGAATTAATCTGAGGATGTGACAACTCTGTATAACACACGAGTCAAGTTTATAATCTAGCTAAATCAGGCACACACACACGCGCATGCACATAGTATACTATGCGCATGTGTGAAACTCACTCCGCATCTTGACAAGTTAAAGCAATGCTTGTGGCTCAGCTGCTGAATTACATATATCTGTGCTGAGAATGGGGTCGGAGAGCGCTTGTAGGGACGGTTGAGTCATGAGAGACAGCCAACGGGGTGATGTACTGTGTCGCCCACCAACTATTATCACACAGATAGATAGCTGAGTTGAGCTGGGTGAGTGTGGGTAGTGCGAAATGATGTGTGAGGGGGGGGGGGTCACAAGATGTTTAACCCTTTGCCTCAGGAGGTTTGGTCTTTTCTCAACCTGCTGAGTAAAAGGGAGAAAGTGATGGTGTTATTGGCCCAAAAGGGTATACGGGCACAACCTTTGAAATACTGTCCCATACCTTAACACTTTATCTGTACCTACGGACAGTATACGGGTTTTGGTTAATGTATTTTTTTACAAAATACAAAGCAAAACTGTCATTACTTTTAATCGAAAGACTCGTGCCACAGCATATTGATGCAAAGCTGCCTCATTCGGTCCTGGACCACCTTTCTATATTGCCGGATGCACTTTAGGATTAACTCACACTTCCTCAGCCCTCGGGGCTTGTCACTTAAGGAAACCACCAAAGGGGAACCAACCATGAGTCGGCATCAAATTTACTCTGCCCATCCCCGCTCCCCCCACTCCTCACAAACACCCACCCACCATATCTTTCAAATGCTGCCATGGGTAAATTACAGTTTTTGGGAAAAGGGTGGAATAAAAGGCTTGGATTTTTTTTATGATAAAAATTAATATTCTCGCATGTGCATATCGTGCATCAACCTTTATAATCCATGTGCCCATGGTATCTCTACAAATAACTTTAGTAATGGAGATAAAATGAATAAATACACAAGGCCTGCTGAAATGCTTATAGCTTGTATTTTCATTGGTGATATAGGGCGCCTAGAAGACCAACAGCAGAGCAGCTTTTCTTGAGTGAACTGTCCGCTAACCTAACATCTCTTAAAAAAAAGAACATGCCTGCTTACGAAGGAACAATATTTACACAAGAAACTGTCATGAACGGAACAGAGGATAGGACCCAAAAATGCACGACTCCAAAACAAATGGACAGTTTCCAAAAAGAGAGGTTTAATAGACGGGCATAGGTTGGTACACAGGCAGGCAATCCAAGAAAGGCAACAGTATCCAAAAACATGAGGCAAAGAGGCAAGGTCGATAATCGGAACAGGGTCAAGTCTTACTGTGAATCTGTGACGTGGAAACAAGGAATGCTGGAACGCGACGACAAGGTACAACGAAAGGGAATGAGACACGAGGTTAAATACAAGGGGTAATTAGGGTGAACGAGGCACAGGTGGTGAAGATGCTCACAGGAGCAGGTGTGTGTGAAACAGGGGGGGAAAGACAAAACCCGGAACACACACACACGACAGTACCCCCCCCTTAACGGCCGGCCCCAGACGGCCCTGGGGCCCCTGGATGCGCAACGTGGAAGTCCCGAATGAGCGAATCATCCATGATAAATGCAGACCGTACCTATGCGTTCCTCTGGCCCATAGCCCTCCCAGTCCACCAGATATTGAAACCCCCTGCCCCTCCGACGAGACGACAACAGCCGCTTCACAGAGAAGACATCCACAAACCGGGGGGAGGAGGGGGCCTGGAAGGCGGGACCAGAGGGGACTCCCGGGCTGGCTTGAGTAGGCTGACGTGAAAAGTAGGGTGGAGCCGCATCGACCTTGGGAGCCTCAGCTTCACGGTGACAGGGTTGATGATCTTTGTGATGGGGAAGGGCCCAACGAACCTGGGAGCGAGCTTCTTGGACTCCACCCGGAGTGGAATATGTTTGGTCGAGAGCCAAACTCGCTGACCCACTTTGTAGTTCGGGGCCGGTGTCCTCCGATGGTCAGCAGCGGCTTTGTAGGACCGTCCCTGGCGCAGCAGCATCTGGCGGGCTCGCTCCCAGGTCCTCCTGCAGCGTCTCACCAAGGTTAATGCCGCTGGAACTGTGGATTCTGGGGCTATGGCACGAAACAGAGATGGTTGGTAACCATGCACAACGTGAAAAGGCGATAGACCAGTGGATGCAGAGGGGAGGGAATTGTGGGAGAATTCGACCCAAACCAGTTTCTGAGAACAGGATCGCGGCTCCTGTGAAGAGAGACATCGGCGACCCGTCTCCAGGTCCTGGTTCAGCCTCTCGGTTTGGCCGTTGGTTTCAGGATGAAACCCAGATGACAGACTGACGGTAGCACCTATGAGATTGCAAAACTCCTTCCAAAATTGCGAAATGAATTGGGGACCCCTATCAGACACCACATTCTTGGGGAAACCATGGAACTTAAAAACCTGATTAATCATTAGCTCGGCAGTGTCTTTAGAATGGGGAGTTTTGGAAGTGCAATGAAGTATGCCATCTTAGAGAACCTGTCAACAACTGTAAGAATGGTGGTATTGCCTTTAGAGGCCGGTAATCCTGTCACAAAGTCTACGGAAATGTCTGACCAAGGACGTTGTGGTATTGGCAGGGGTCGCAACTCCCCAGAAGGATGTTGATGAGAGGGCTTGTTAGCAGCACATACCTGGCAAGCATTGACGTAATCGATAAAATCCCTCCTAACATTAGGCCACCAAAAGCGCTGTTCGACCACTGATTGCGTCTTGGCAATGCCTGGGTGACATACAGTTCAGTTGGTGTGAGCCCAGTGGATGACTCTTCCCCTTAAGGTCGGAACCACATAAAGCCTGTTTTCAGGGCAATCTACAGGGCTAGGAGTGTCTTTCAGAGCCCCTTTAACCACAGTTTCAATGTCCCAAACAAAAGCGGAAATGAAACATGACTTAGGCAAAATAGTCTTAGGGTCGGACAAAGAATTCTTGGAGAAAATGCGTGACAAAGCATCTGGCTTACCATTTTTAGAACCAGGTCGGTAGGATAATGTAAAATTATATCTAGTGACGAACAGAGCCCATCTAGCCTGCCTCGCATTTAATCTTTTAGCAGTTTTAATATACTCAAGGTTCTTGTGATCTGTCCATACTAAAAACGGAGTCTGTGCCCCCTCTAGCCAGTGCCTCCACTCCATCAAAGCCACCTTGACTGCCAACAGTTCACGGTCACCAATGTCATAATTTTTCTCAGCAGGGGTCAGTTTTTTGGAGAGAAAAGCACAAGGATATAATTTATCATCCTTGAGAGATTTCTGGGAGAGCACTGCTCCTATTCCGGCATCAGACGCATCGACTTCTACCACAAACTGCTGTTTGAGATCTGGCAAAGTAAGGATGGGGCGGAGGTAAAGCTCGACTTAAGTTTTTGAAAAGCTGCCTGACAAAGCGGGTTCCATACAAAAGGTTTGTGTGGCGAGGTAAGATCATGCAAAGGAGAGGCTATAGAACTGAAATTTCTGATGAATTTTCTGTAGAAGTTTGCGAACCCCAAGAACCTTTGCGTGACGTGGGAGTAGGCCAATTAATAACTGCGTCGACTTTGCAAGGGTCCATCTTGACTTCACCTTGAGCCAGGACGAAACCCAGAAAAGAAACGGACGCCTTGTGGAACTCACATTTCTCAGCCTTGACATAGAGTTGATTCTGCAGTAACTGCTGCAAACCAGAGCGGACATGAATAATGTGAGTCTCCTCATCCGGGGAGAATATCAAGATGTCATCTAAATAAACAAAAATATAAACATTCAACATGTCACGCAGGACATCGTTGACAAGGTTCTGGAAAACAGCTGGAGCGTTAGTAAGCCCAAAAGGGATTACCAAATATTCATAATGTCCCGTTGGTGTATTGAATGCTGTTTTCCATTCATCCCCCTCCCTTATCCTGACTAGATGATATGCATTTCTTAAGTCCAGTTTGGTGAAAATCTTGGCTCCCTGCGCTTGCCTTGTTGTAAGGTGACAAGGGAGCGAGCTGCCTCACGATCAGGAGTGGAAAATTAAAAAATTTGCTCCATAGTCTTTATGAAAAAAGCCCATGACTGACACGCGGCGGAATTGCGGCTCCATTCAGCAGTAGGCCACGCCTCCGCACGACCAGTCAGGTGCAGCTCAAAGTGGAGTTCGCACTGCGTGATGAACGGCTTAATGTTCCCAGAATTTCCAGAGAACCTCTCCGGTCGAGAGAGCTGTGGGCAGACCGCAGCGGAGGTGGCAGGTGGTTGCATGGTGACTACTTCACATGGAAATACCGTGGCGGTATTGGGTGTGGTGCCAACTGGTTCCTTCTCTTGAAAAAATTTCAGAAGAAGTTCAAACTGCGAGGCCACCCGTCTCATCATATTGTCCTGATGCCTTGACAGTCCCTCTAGATGAAGGTGGAGGGCAGCAATCTGCTCATCCTGCTTCGTGAGGCGTTGACCCTGCGCTTGAAGGGCTTTGCGCACCGGGTCTGAGTCTGCTGGGTCCATGTTATGGCCAGTTCGTTCTGTCATGAACGGAACAGAGGATAGGACCCAAAAATGCACGACTCCAAAACAAATGGACAGTTTCCAAAAAGAGAGGTTTAAAAGACGGGCATAGGTCGGTACACAGGCAGGCAATCCAAGAAAGGCAACAGTATCCAAAAACATGAGGCAAAGAGGCAAGGTCGATAATCGGAACAGGGTCAAGTCTTACTGTGAATCTGTGACGTGGAAACAAGGAATGCTGGAACGCGACGACAAGGTACAACGAACTGGCAACGAGAGAGAATGAGACACGAGGTTAAATACAAGGGGTAATTAGGGTGAACGAGGCACAGGTGGTGAAGATGCTCACAGGAGCAGGTGTGTGTGAAACAGGGGGGAAGACAAAACCCGGAACACACACACACACACATGACAGAAACAGTATATAGTGGTGGTGTGAGTCGGGTATTGGGTATTCACGAGCCAAAACCTTTGCACATCTGTTTAAATTAAATAAAACCTGCCACCCTGTACACATGTTTACATTTATGTCACATATTTTAGCCTGTGAGAGAATATAATTGATTTAAAAGGTAAGTGAATGACCTTTACACATCTTGAGGAAAACAAGGTGGGCTCTTTACCTTAAATCATTGTCATGTCTAATGTAATTATATTTTCTCAGACTTGGTCCAGTTGATTATCTCCTGGAACAAAATCATTATCAGTTTGCATAAATTGCGTTTGATTAAATAATGGTTCTGAAATAATTCACACAATCTATGGCAGGCAACAGACAACATATAAAAATGAGGCAATTATAGAAAATACAGTGTGGTGATAAGAGAAGCTCATCAAATTTTATGATTTAAAGGGAGGCTGGAGAGACTATTTTAGTGAAACTGTTGTATCATGTAATTTATTTTCAAACTGCAAATAATGGATAATGCAAACAAAATACAAATTCCACAATCCTCAGAGGGACATGGAGAATTAGTAAATGATAGCTTCATTTGCATCATCAATAAGGATTTAACGGCAAGCACATTTTTGTGTGTGCAACGGACTATAGGTCCGACTGGTGGCCCATATCTCACTGGCAGACAAACCACAAATGCAGTTTTCTGAGTAATGGCTCCAAGAAATGCCAAATACTACAGAGATGGGGGTGGGGGTTGGGGTGGGGAGCGGGTGGGGTTAAGACAATATTTCCTCTGCGCAGATAATTTAAGAAGCCATCTCTGTAGGTTGGAGTCAGAGGTGGGTAGTAACACATTACATTTACTCCGTTACATTTACTCAAGTAACATTTTCGATAAACTGTACTTGTCAGAGTACTTTAAATGCACTGTACTTTTGACTTTTACTTGAGTATTTATGTGAAGAAGGATCGATACTTTTCCTCCGTTACAATGATCGACATGCCGTTCGCTACTTTTATTTATGGCAAAATTTGCACTATACCTATGGTGTGGCACACGCACACCCAATCACTAAGTCTAGTCAGAAAACAGCTTCTTCATGAAGTTATTTAAGTGAATAAAGCAAATAATGTTTCTGTAGGGCCCAATGCATGTGTTGTTGGTTTTTGGGCACTGAAAAATTGAAATGGTCGCAGGTGTATGAATGAATAATAATCAAATGTTACTCACAAATGACTCTTTACGAGAGTAGTTTTTTCATTGAGTAATTTCGTACTCTTACGCAAGTAAATATTTGGAAGACTACTTTTTACATTTACTTGAGTCATAATATTCTAAAGTAACAGTATTCTTACTTGAGTACAACATTTGGCTACTCTACCCACCTCTGGTTGGGCTTCAGCATGAGAGTCCTCATAAGAGATTTCTCAGTAAAAGTCTAAATGTCATGGTACATTGCTTGGTTTACGTATTGTGGCTTGGCTGCTTTTGGAAAGTTCTTGGTTTGGGGCCTGTTTTTGGCTCTCCCCTGTCAAGCTACCCCTGGGTAAGACACATAACACCACTTGGTCCTGTTTTTCTGTTGTTGCGTCATCACTGACTGTGTTTAGATACGCAACTTAATCTGGTGTGTGCCCTGTGATTGGCTGGCAACCAGTTCAGGGTGTACCCAATTTAACCTAACCCCAAAGATATCTGGGATAGGTTCCGGCACGCCCGTTACCCTAGTGAGGACAAGCGGTAAAGAAAATGGATGGATATATGTTTATTGTATTATATATTATAATGAATATTATTCATAATTTAATGGAGTTGTAATTGTAGTTCAGTGCTTTTGATGGTGTTTAGGCCAGCAGAGAAGTCTCTGAAGGCCCTTACAACACACCACTAGCTAGAATAACTTGTAAGTTCGCACATTTCGCCTATCAGTGTATCTATGGAAATGCCCCACCATACCTCAAAGAACTCCTCACTAGGGATGTAACCATATTTATAGCTCTCGGTTTAGTTTTAGCACGGTATCAATCTACGATATTGCAATGTCATGGGAAAGCTCACGGTATTGCCATAAGACTCAATGTATTGCAGGTAGGTTCACGGTACAGCTGAAGCCAAGAGGCGAACGCAGGACAACCTCTCTTTTTCTTGCTGGCCGAGTTCTTCTCGATAGGCTTGAGTAGTTTATTTGCAATTTTCCACAGCTTTTCCTGCAAAAGAACTCTTCTATCCCCATTCATCCAATGTTTTCATTCGTATACTGTACCTCCAAAACATTATTGCTGCAGCAATAATGCTATAATCACAATAACAAAACTGTACATTGATAAATTGTCTGTTCACTTATTTAACAGTATTTATTGTCATTTCTTTTATTGATAGGATTTGAAGTTGGATACTGCCTACTAACAGTGATTTCCATTCCCCATTTCCATTCATTCCAATAAGGAAAGATGATTTTCGAATTAAATTAGTATCTGAAGGCACCATAGTACTTTGAAAATTGACAAGCTTAACTTTTCTGAAAAAATGAGTAAACCATTATCAAACCAAAGTGCTGAGAAAAAGGTTTACAAGTGGCTATCCTGATATTCTGCAGCAGAGTGTTGCCTGCTGACTTCTTTGAGGAATTGGCTGCAATTCTGCCCTTGGTGTTTCCACTCCATATATCAACTAGATATGAGCACATAACCCAAAAGATTGCTAGAAATTATTGGTTGCAAAAGTGCCCCCATGAATGTCCATAAACATAAACTCTGTCTGGATAAAGAAGCTCCGCTGGGGGCCACTGTCGTGGAGCTATTAAGGTCGTAAAGTCCTCCGTAGCTCAGATCAGTTTTGTTCTGCATTCACTCTGCTAAGAATAAAACTCAGCAGTCCATATAGCAGAGGGCTATAACAATCCTGATCCAAATGAGTCCCCCCCTAGTTTTTAATGGAGGCCTGTGCAACCAGAGAATGAATCAGGAAACTAACATGCAAGTCAGAGGAAAGCATTGCAAACAGGAATATCACATTTCCCAGCTCAGACTGAAGAACTAACACCCTCCAATAGCCCTCCAAATCCCATTATCATCGTAATGGAATGAATTGCATCGGAGGAGAGAGGCTGGGTGCAGAAGAGTAAGAGTAAGATGGGGAGATGGTCCTTTTTCTCATCCCTCCCTTTGTCAGAGTCAGTACGCACGCAAGCACGTACACACATGCACGCACGAACACACGCACACTATCTTATTGCCACAGCAACAGAAACCTCGAGGGCGACATATTATGTCAAATAACATCCACTGGTAAGAAGTAAAATACAGAAGAAACAGGTGATTCCAAATCTTACTCAAAACATCTTTCAAGACTCCGATAGACTCAGATCAGCACAGTCAAGACAGCAGATTTACAATAAAGCAAAAGATGGGAAGTATGGCGGCCAGAGAAAATTATGCTGGACTAGGTGTGTATCTTCTTTTATCCACACAAGCACACTGTGTGTTCGGACATATAATTTGGTTCTCTAGTCTGGACTAAAGGACAAGTATTACATTGTGGGTTTATTTGGTGTTGGTTCACTGAGCATCACGAACTAGTATCTTTACCTTTTCTTTTTTTTTTTTTTTTAAAGTTGCATCACGTCGCAGCACCACCAGACGGAATACAAAGAGCAATTAAAGTTAATGAGTCTGTTGCATCGCACCCAAATTTGTTCACAAGACCATCTATGGGGGTGGCTAGGGTGAAAGTTAAAATGATTGCATGTAGAACCATTTCACACAATCACTTGCAGACAAGCAGGCAAGGGAGAAATGTCAGTGTTAAGAGGTGAGACAATGGTGCTGCGCCACTGAGCTGATTTTGGGGCTGGGGATTCACTGCCTTGTTCAAGGGCACTTTAACTGCTTGTTAATCAGACTAGCAACTCTACATCAACCATTCCCAGTTTACACATTTTCCATATATTTCTGTTCTCGTAAGACTGGCACCTCAGGCTATCTGGTCCTACTTTGACAGTCAATGAAGTGAGAAAACAAAAACTACAGGATGGCTCAAAACAATAAACTGCAAAATCCATGTTTTACTGATTAATAAAATGTATACAGAAGATGAGGGTGAAGGGGTTTCAATATCTGGTGGACTGGGGGGGGGGGGGCTACGGGCCTGAGGAACGTTCATGGGTGCCATCTGGGTTTATTGTGGATGACTCACTCATTCGGGACTTCCACATCCTGGGGCTCCGGGGTCGTCTGGGGCCGGCCGTTAAGGGGGGGTTACTGTCATGGGTGTGTGTTCTGGTTGTTGTCTTCCCCCTGTCTCGTACACACCTGCTCCTGAGAGCATCTTCCGCACCTGTGCCTCATATACCCTAATTACCCCTGCATTTAACCTCGTGTCTCATTCTTTCTGGTCGCCAGTTCGTTGTACCTTGTTGTCACGTTCCAGCATTCCTTGTGTAGTGTACTGACTAAAATGTGTTGAACTGTATTTGTTTGAATTGCTGTTGTGAAAACGAGTTAAAAGTTTGTTTGGTTCTTTGTGTGGATGGATACTGGGGTGTCCTGCGTTCCGAGGGGTCTGTGAACATTTCAGGGTTTTTTTTTTTAATGATTGATTGAATGGGTGGTGCGTCCAATGGGATTGGGGGAACGAGGTGGGTCGTGTGGGGAGAGCGGGAGATGCGGCGGGAGAGAAGAGTTGTTTTTTGGGGTTCTTGACCTGGTTTTTCCACGCGAACGGATTTACTGTTTCAACGCCACGGGATCCAGTCGCTGTGCCTACTGAAGCGTTTTGAGGGCGTGTTCCTACGCCAATCGGTTTCGGTTTCTTTTCCCCAGTGAACTGAGGGTTCAACGGTTTTGTGAGTACTGCCAGTGAGGGCTACATGTGGGGGCTCGTCCGGGATTGTTATTGTTCACTAGTGTATTTGTGACCAAAGGAAAAAAAAAAAAAAAAAAAAAGAAGAAATTCAGTCAATGTTGACCGGGGTTGTAATAGCACTGTAATCACAATACTGAGTGTTTTGTGTGACTGGTTTAAAAAAAAAAAAAAAAAAAAAAAACTCAAAACAAAACATGGAGTCCGAACAAATAATCAAATGGTGTGACGACAAAGGTGTTAAGAATTCTATTGTGCTTAGTGGGGTTTCGCTTGATGTTACTGATGAGAACATTTATAAGGTACTTGATGAAGCTAAAATTTTTGGTCGCACTAAAATCAGAGGACGGTGTCTAACACGCACAAACAACAATCAGTCCGTATTAGTTGAGACCACAGATGACATGACTAAAACTGACTTACCTGAGCAGTTGGTTGCTGGGGAGCCGTCAGAATTGTGGGTAGTAAGTGTCCCTGATTTTCAGACTTTCCATGTGACTAGTGACAAAAGAGGTTTCCAATCCAAGCTAGTATCATTCTTAGCCAGTGAAGGAAAGACTTTAGATGATGTGACAGGTTTGCTTAAGACCACGCCTGCCCCACCCACTGTTCCTGACTTGAACACAGAGCTTGTCAATGCCATCTCTTTGCTTGTGGAAAAATGTCAAGCCCCGCCTATGGACGGACAAGGCTATCATAAACTTCGCTTCTTCTCGGGCATAAAGCCAACGCTACCTGGAGAAGAGGAGTATGACTCTTGGGCGGAACAGACCACCCACCTGCTGGATGAGTGGCAATGTTCTGATGTTGTCAAGAAACAGAGAATCGCTGAAAGTCTCAAAGGGCCTGCAGCAGATATTGTCCAGGGTTTAAGAGCCACTAACCCCAGTCCCACTGCCAATGAGTATCTTAAGGCCCTAGAAACAGCTTTTGGGACCACAGATAGTGCAGCTGATCTCATGGTAAAGTTCCATAACACATTCCAGCAAGAAACTGAGAAGTTGTCAGGATACTTACTCAGGTTAGACAAACTGCTGCACGCTGTTCATCGGAAAGGTGGGATCGACGTCACTGACATGAACAGGACACGCATCGAGCAAATTGCTAGAGGTGCTCTCACTCATGATCTTGCTGCACTTCGTATAAGGATGACTTACAAGCTAAAGCCCGCTCCAAGCTTCACAGAGCTCCTTCGTGAGGTAAGAGAAGAACAGGGGATGGTTCTTGAAAGAGAAAGAGTGAAGAATGTTGTTTCTTCATCTGCGGTTAAGTGTGCAGGTTGTGCTACGGCGTCAGTGGTGTCAAAACAACCAGAGTCTGCACCATCAGTAGCTGTTGGAGTGGAGACCGACCATGCCATAGAGAGTCTGAAGAAGGAACTTCAGGGGCTTAAAAGTGATATTGCACGTCTGCTATCTGTCTCTGTCGCCACATCAGAAAGTCCACCACAGCATGCAATCCAGAACCACACTCAAAAAGCTGCTGTAAAATATGCAAGTGGGAAAGAGAGAACTCCCAGATTTCAATATGGTGCAGATGTTTTTTGCTACAAATGTGGTGAAGATGGTCACTTTCAGCGGGAGTGTGAAAACCCAGAGAATCTCCGAAAAGTGAATAAGCGTCTCCTGAAAGCAAAACAGCTGATGGGAAACTTCCCAGGAGCTCAGTAAAGGAAAGGCCTGATGCTCTGGAGAGAACACGTTCCAGAAAGTGTGATACGCTAAAAGAAAGCAAGGCTGATTTGCCAGAGGGTTTAATTGGACCTAGTTCTGTTGTTCCTGTACAAGTTGAGGGCACCTACGCCAAAGCTTTGCTTGATAGTGGGTCCCAAGTTACCCTGCTGTACTGCTCCTTTTATGACAAGTATCTGAAACACCTGCCCTTGACCCCTATTGAGTGCTTGGAGATTTGGGGCCTCAGTGCAGACCGATATCCATATGATGGTTATATGTGTTTGAAACTTGACTTTGCTGGAGATGTAGTGGGTGTAGCTAAGACCATAGAAACACTTGTGCTTGTGTGTCCAGACCCAGCCATGAAAGGTGAGATTTCTATTGTGGTTGGCACAAATACCTCCATAGTTCGGAGCTTATTTCAGTCCTGCAAGACACAAAACGGAGATAATTTCTTACATAACATGTCTGTTCACCCAGCAATAAAAGAGGCTTATGAGAAGTTTTGGAGCACCCCAGATGACACAGCTGACCTAAAAAGAGGAACAGTCTGGTTCACTCGAGAGAAGCCCTTAGTGCTGTCTCCTGGTGGCGTTGCAAAAGTGGTTGGCGTGCCAAAATTTGCGGGGGGGTTTTCTGGTCAGGCTGTTCTTGTAGAACGCCCAGAGGAGGGTTACTTCCCTGAAGAACTGCTAGTGATGCCTGTTGTTGATAAAGCAAGCGCTGTTCATTGTCGTCGTATCACAGCAACATTGAGAAATGTATCAAATCATTCTGTGACATTGAAATGTGGTATGCAAATTGCTCATTTGCACAGGGTGAATGTAATAAATGCAGTCCCTGAAAATAAGTCATCTAAGCCGTCCACATCTCAACTATCCCCCTCGTCTTTCAACTTCGCAGATTCTCCTGTGCCTCCTGAGTGGAAGGAGTGGCTGTGTCAGAGAATGATGGAAAGGAAAGAGGTTTTCTCATGTAGTGAGTTTGACATTGGTTGTGCAAAGAGCACACAACACAGCATTCGAGTGACGGAGGACAAACCATTCAGAGAACGCTCTAGACGCTTACCTCCAAAGGATTTGGAGGATGTGAGAAAACATTTAAATGATTTGAAAGAAGCTGGAATAATTTCCGAGTCTAGAAGCCCCTATGCGTCACCTATCGTTGTGGTCCGCAAGAAAAATGGGACCATACGTATGTGCGTGGATTACAGGACATTAAATAGGAGAACAATTCCTGACCAGTATACAGTCCCACGTGTGGAGGATGCCCTGACATGCCTGAGTGGTAGCAAATGGTTCAGCGTGCTTGATCTCCGAAGTGGCGACTATCAGATCCCTCTATGTGATGCTGACAAAGAAAAAACGGCATTTACCTGTGCGGCAGGATTTTATCAATTTGAGAGAATGCCACAAGGCATATGCGGAGCACCAGCCATGTTTCAGCGTATCATGGAAAGGACGGTTGGTGATATGAATCTGCTGGAAGTGTTAGTGTACGTTGGTGATGTCATTGTTTTCGGGAGAACATTGGAGGAACATGAGCAGTGCCTTCTTAAAGTGCTTGACAGATTAAAGGAAGAGGGACTTAAATTATCTTTGGATAAATGTCAGTTCTGCTGTCCCTCTGTAACCTATCTTGGGCATGTCGTTTCTAGCAATGGCATTGCTACTGATCCTTCAAAGATCGAAGCTGTGAAGTCGTGGCCACGCCCAGAGAACATCACTGCTCTCCGTTCTTTTCTTGGGTTTTGCGGATACTACCGACGGTTTGTGAAAGATTTTTCCAGAGTCTGTCATCCGCTCAATCAGCTACTGCAGGGCTGCATTGTGACTGGAAGGCCAGGAGGAAAGACTAAAATGGAAAAGAACAACAAAGAGAAAGAGAACTCAAAAACAGACATGAAGATAACAGAGTGGTACCACCCCTCAGAGCCGTTTGGGGCAAGGTGGAATGAAGACTGTGAGAAAGCTTTTGAGACATTAAAGGTCAGTCTTACAGAATCACCTGTCCTAGCAATCTCAAACCCTAATCTGGTTTATGTTCTGCATGTTGATGCAAGTAGAGAAGGCTTAGGAGGTGTCCTCTATCAGGACCAAGGAGAAGGTTTGCGCCCGGTTGCATTTGTAAGTAGGAGCCTCTCTCGGTCAGAAAAAAATTATCCCACGCATAAACTTGAATTTCTGGCTTTAAAATGGGCTGTCACTACCAAGCTGCATGATTATCTCTACGGAGTCAAGTTTGAGGTTCACACAGACAATAATCCGTTAACATATGTCTTAACCACCGCTAAGTTGGACGCAACAGGACGTAGATGGTTAGCGGAGCTATCAATGTATGATTTCAGCCTGAAATATCGCTCTGGAAAACAAAACATTGATGCAGATTTATTGTCACGGCGTCCTCATGCTGACAGCGATGTGTCTGGTGAAGAGGAAGTGTCCATGTCTCCTACCAGCGTCCAAGCTGTCTGTCACATGTCGTCAATTAGAACACCTCATCCTCACCGTTGCAGAGCTGTGGATCTCCTGGGCTCCTCCAAGCATGCTGTAGCCAGAGCTGATTGTAGTGTGTCTTCTGTAAGCACTCAGCCACTGCCCCAAATGTCTTTAGCTGACATCTCACATTCTCAGCAGGAAGACCCATGCATTGGAGAAGTGTCGTGTGCTGTTGTGCAGAACTTTGCGGACCGGGCTAACAAACGAAAACATCCGGATGTGTCATTGTTGTTAAAAGAGTGGGAAAAGTTAAAGGTCAAGGACTCTGTACTGTACCGAATCAGTAAGCCTCCCAACAAACCAGTTCGACAACAACTCTTACTCCCACAGAAGTTCAGAGAAACTGTTCTTCAGTCTTTGCATGACCAGTCAGGTCACCTTGGGTTTGACAAAACCTATGGGTTGGTGCGAGAGAGATTTTACTGGCCTCGTATGAAAACACAGGTTGAGACGTATTGTAAAAATTGTCCAAGGTGTATTCAGAGGAAAACGCTGCCCAAGAGAGCTGCTGTGTTGTCACATCTTACCAGTGAGGGGCCGATGGATCTTGTCTGTATGGATTTCTTGACAATTGAGCCTGACTCCAGAAACATTTTTAATGTGCTTGTAGTTACAGATCACTACACACGTTATGCTCAAGCTTTTGGATCAAAAGGCGTCAACAGTTGCTAAGGTCCTGTGGGAACAATATTTTGTCCACTATGGTCTACCGAAGCGAGTACACTCGGATCAAGGCAGAGATTTCGAGAGCCACTTCATTCATGAACTGTTGAGTATGCTTGGTATAAAGAAGTCTAGAACCACACCCTACCACCCGCAGGGTGACCCGCAACCTGAGCGTTTCAATAGAACTCTTCTCAACATGCTCGGTACTCTTGATGCACAGGACAAAAGTAAATGGAGTAAATACATCAGTCAGCTGGTGCATGCATACAACTGCACGCTAAATGAGTCAACAGGCCACTCGCCATATTTTCTCATGTTCGGTCGAGAGGCTAGACTGCCAGTAGATGTGGCATTTAGAGTCTCAAGTGATGGTACATCCACCAACTCCTATCTGAACTACGTCAAAAACATGAAACGAGAATTACAGACTGCCTACCAGCTCGTCGAGAGCATGGCTAGAAAAAAAAATGAAGGGAACAAACAACGCTACGATCAGAGAGTTCGTTTCTGTCCATTAGTCTCTGGTGACAGGGTGTTAATCAGAAATCTTGGACTGCAAGGAAAACACAAGCTAGCTGATTGTTGGAAAGCTACACCATACGTTGTGGAGAGTCAACTCCCTGGTTTGCCTGCGTTCAAGTTGAAGCCAGAGAACGGACAAGGCCCATTGGACAGTAAGTGAAATTGAATGTGGAAAAGAACGAAGATACACTTCAACGCAAAAGGAGAGCCAGCAAAAGACTCAAAGCAAAGAGGGCTGAAAACTGTAATCTTTCTGGTGTACCAGCGCTTGATCATGTTGAAAAGATTGAGTCTGCATCTGACTCAGAAGAGGATGAAATGGGTGTGTGGTATGATTATCACTCCATATGTGAGTCAAGACAACCGGAAGCTCAGGAAACTGTTCAATCAGAACCTGTCAGCCTGGATTTGGATCAAGTTGTCCCTCCAATTAACCAAGAGATGGATGAGGTTACAGTTGAGGCACCTGCGGCAACAGATGACGATGGATCCGTAGTACAAGATGAGACTTTTGAAAGTACCGTTGATACTGGAAGGGACACTGAAGCACAGACATTCAATGTAACGACTGCGAGACAAGACAGTGTTACAGAGTTCATACGAGGCACGACGGCCTCAAAGACTGAAAAGGGTTCCTACCCGACTAACCTATGACTTGTTAGGGAGTCCAAGCTCTGTGGCAGTTAGTACTCATACTGTCTCTCTAGCTAAGGTTGATGATAACCTTTGAGGTACAAGAGCACTTTTTATAAGTGGATTGGTTTGAGAGGGGAGTGTTTATCCTGTTCATAAAAGGTTATGTTGTTATACATGTCATGAGGGCATGACCATTTTTTTTTTTTGTGGAGGGAGAGTGTAGTGTACTGACTAAAATGTGTTGAACTGTATTTGTTTGAATTGCTGTTGTGAAAACTAGTTAAAAGTTTGTTTGGTTCTTTGTGTGGATGGATACTGGGGTGTCCTGCGTTCCGAGGGGTCTGTGAACATTTCAGGTTTTTTTTTTTAATGATTGATTGAATGGGTGGTGCGTCCAATGGGATTGGGGGAAGGAGGTGGGTCGTGTGGGGAGAGCGGGAGATGCGGCGGGAGAGAAGAGTTGTTTTTTGGGGTTCTTGACCTGGTTTTTCCACGCGAACGGATTTACTGTTTCAACGCGAACAGATTTACTCTTTCAACGCCACGGGTCCTGCCTGCTCAACGCCACGGGTCCTGCCTGCTCAACGCCACGGGTCCTGCCTGCTCAACGCCACCGGGCTGCCGCTTCGACGCTACGGGATCCAGTCGCTGTGCCTACTGAAGCGTTTTGAGGGCGCGTTCCTACGCCAATCGGTTTCGGTTTCTTTTCCCCAGTGAACTGAGGGTTCAACGGTTTTGTGAGTACTGCCAGTGAGGGCTACACTTGTTTCCACGTCACCGACTCATAGTAAGACTAAACCCTGTTCTGATTACTGACCTTGCCTTTTGGCCTCACGTTTTTTGGATACCGTTGCCTTTTCATATTGCCTGCCTGTGTACCGACCTCTGCCCGTTTATTAAACCTCTCTTTTTTAAACTGTCCACTTGAATTGGAGTCAAGCATTTTGGGTCCTGAGCTTTGTCCCGTTCATGACAGAGGCAGCTCATAGCTGAAATGTAGTGCATTCATTAACCTATAGTTTTTAATTTTGTGTGAGGGAGAGGAAGTAAAAGCCGGTCAGCATACTGCAATGACCTAAACTAATAAAATGACACCAGGTCCACCAAGTATGTAGTGGCCTGACCATTGCAGGCTCAGCCAGGAACTCAAAGCCTGGGCGCAGATGGGTCTTCCAAATGGACAATGACTCGAAGCATACTGCCAAATTGGTTATAAAGTGGCTTAAGGATAACAAAGTCAATGTTTTGGAATGGCCAATAACAAAGCCCTGAACTCAATCCTATTGCAAATCTATGGGCAGACCTGAAAAGGCATGTGCGTCCAAGGTGGCCTACAAACATGGCTCAGTTACACAAGTTCTGTCAGGAAGAATGAGCAAAAATGCTTGCCAACTATTGTGAGAAGCTTGTGGAATGATATCCAAAACGTGTGACCCAACACTAAAAAAACAATTTTGGAGAGTGGTAAATATAATCCATGAAAATCCTCTAAAAATTACATTATTATATTAGATAGGGAAGGTATCCTAAAATAAAGGGTACATTTTACTTACACTAACATTTGACAACAGTAAAAAGTGTGACCAAGAAAATTGAGTAACATCTACAGTGGGTACAGAAAGTATTCAGACCCCCTTAAATTTTTCACTCTCTTATATTTCAGCCAAGTTAGTTCGTTGAGTATGTTTTGCAAATTAAAAAATGATTTATGTTATTTTACTCAATGTCCCAACATCATTGGTTTGTATATCAAGGGGTTGCGGGTATTGCGAGCCTAGCCGAGTTGATTTGGGCAGACTTGGTAGATAGGATGGATAGTTCCATCCATCCATCACTCACTCACACACACACACACACACACACACACACACACACACACACACACACACAAATTTTATTCATTCCATGTGGGAAAGGTAGTTACACCCTGGAATGGGCCCCAGTCTATCACAGGGCACTGAGAGATAAACCTTTCAATGAAGGTGAAGAAGAGTTGTGGTTTGAAGAAAATTATACCACCTAGGGTGAGTGTATGAAAAAAGACAGGATAGAAGGTCATCTGTGACATTCAAGCCACTGAATAGATTAATTTGGAAACAACCTGATAAATTGTTGAAGACAATTTTCTGAATGTCCGTTCAGCAATGTTTTGCCTCAATTAGTTATGGAGTTCTTGTATAGTCCTGTGAAAAAAAACAACTGTGATCCAGTTCTAGACTTGAATGAGGTGATAATTCTCAATTTTGGTTGAGGGTGTGAGATAGGTGATAATTATTTAATAAATCGTCGTCATTTGCAGTGTAGCGTTATAAATAAAATAAATATCCTCAACTATCCAGAAATCCTGTTTCTTCTTCTCCACCCTTCATGAACTTGAATAAAGAAATGAATCATTCGCAATAGTCATTGTTTAAATATAACTACTTTAGGATTTTTCTTAGGTATTACAGGACCAAATTTGTAAGTAGTGCAAGGAAAGAAATACATAACATGGACAAGCGTAATTTGTCACATTTAATTATAAGCTGTCTTTACATTGGACACTGAACCGTTATGAATTCCAAAGGCTACTAAAACTGCCTTTCATTGACTCAAAAGAAATTAGATCTGGTAAACAGTTAATTTTTCATTCTTAATTAACTTACTTACTTATTTTTTACTGCTCAGTCATTGCAGCTGTAAGAAATCTGATGATGATCCTGTGCTTGCCACAATTCAGTGTTTCAAAAAGGAAAACTGAACACCAGGGGTCCAGCTCATGTGTTGCTCACCATTATGCCATCCAAGCAAAACATGGCTCCTATTTGGCCAAACATTGTAGAGTTCAGAAAAGCTTCAACTATGCAGGCCAAGGACAAATCCAGCAGTGCATGAAATTGCAAGAACCCACTATTGAGCTGCCCATCTTAGCACTTAAAATTGCAGAAGTCGATTCTACTGGAGTGATTAAGCACAGAAAAGTCAAGAAATTAAAGAAATTTGGTCAGAGGTGTGCTCAGACATAAAAGTTCTGCATTTAAGGTTGTGCTACACAAATATATGTAGTTTTATGTACATATTTTCTTATACATTGTTTACATTTAGTGATGACATACATATTTGACACATTTGACTTTTGCTTTACTCATTTCTGTCAAAGTTATTCAACTTGATAATTTGGTACAGGTAAAATGATTATTATTAATAATAATACATTATTAATAATAATCAATAATTATTAATTTCATCTTCGACACCCTGGTTCCTGAATCGTGCCCCAGGTGTCGTCCGTAGGAGGCGGGGTACTGTAACGTCGACTGTCTCTGGATCCTGAGCTCCACCTCCCTCCCATGTCGGTGTATCAGAATCAGAATTCCTTTATTGTCATTTCATTAACTACAACGAAATTGGAGCGCTTCTCCAGTAAATCTAAAAACACAAAAATCTTAAAACACAGTAACATCAATAAAACACACTCCTCACATGAAAATGATGCAATACTTTAAAGGAATAAATAATAAAAAGCTCGGCACTGATAAAAGTGCTTCATCTCTATAGTCATACATTTTTATCACTGTCTAAAAGAGTCATTGATTTTGGAAAAACAAAATGTTACTGCAAGCCCCAATTCCAATGAAGCTGCGACATTGTGTAAAATGTAAAAAAACAACAAAATATGATTTGCAAATCCTTTACAATATATAGTCAATTGAGTACTGTCACAGTTGGTAACCAAACAATTTTGGACTGGACCCAAAGCAGACTGAGACTGAGGAAGCAGTTGGAAGGGGTTTATTTCGGGTGAAGCGCAAGGTTAAGAATTATAAGGCTTGAGCTGGGTACGGAGGAGCAGGCAGCGTGCGGAAGACTGGTGCATGAGTAGGTCAGGTCAGTTAACACAGTTCGTCCCCACAACTACAAAAGCAAGTTAAGACTCTACCATGGAAAGCGTAAGCCATATACTGCATCCACAACACCCGGAAACACCACCAAGCTCATCTGAGATGGATTGATGCAAAGTGGAAAAGTGTGCTGTCGTCTGACGAGTCCACATTTCATTGTTTTTGGAAGTCATGGACCACGTGTCCTTTGGTCCAAAGAGAAAAAGGACAATCCGGATTGTTATCAGCGCAAAGTTAAAAAGCCAGCATCTGTGATGGTATGGGGTGTGTTAGTGCTCATGGTATGGGTAACTTGCACATCTGCGAAGGCCCCCATTAATGATGAAAAGGTTTTGGAGCAACATGTGCTGCCATCCAAGCAACGTGTTTTTCAGAGACGTCCATGCTTATTTCAGTGAGATAATGCCAAAAGGTGTGGGTATGATGTTACCTGCAGCTTCTCTGACCAATCTGACCTACTGTATCTTGCGGTCTGCCCATGAAGTTGTCTCGTCTTCCATCAGAAATAACAGCTCTATATTATTATTGTTTCCTTGCCTTCTGCTTAGATTGAGATGGCCAGTTAATACAATCATAAACAATTTAAGCTGAAGCAATAGCCAAAGCCTTGCTCTTGATTGTTTTTAAAAACACAGTTTGCAGCAGCATCAGACATCATCGCTCAGTGTGGATCATTGTGGAACAGAGGAGATAGTGTTATTAAATGAAGCTCAGATAATAATGTGCACACAAAGAAAAACAGATGTGTACAGTAATTAGCAGGAGCAGGGATATGTGGTTAGGGGAGGCAGATTCTCACCTGCATCATCCATCCATCCATCCATTTTCTGAGCCGCTTCTCCTCACTAGGGTCGCGGGCGTGCTGGAGCCTATCCCAGCTGTCATCGGGCAGGAGGCGGGCTACACCCTGAACTGGTTGCCAGCCAATCGCAGGGCACATAGGAACAAACAACCATTCGCGCTCACAGTCATGCCTACGGGCAATTTAGAGTCTCCAATTCATGCATGTTTTTGGGATGTGGGAGGAAACCGGAGTACCCGGAGAAAACCCACGCAGGCACGGGGAGAACATGCAAACTCCACACAGGCAGGGCCGGGGATTGAACCCCGGTCCTCAGAACTGTGAGGCTGACGCTCTAACCAGTTGGTCCCCGTGCCGCCTCACCTGCATCATCCATCCATCCATTTTCTGAGCCGCTTCTCCTCACTAGGGTCGCGGGCGTGCTGGAGCCTATCCCAGCTGTCATCGGGCAGGAGGCAGGGTACACCCTGAACTGGTTGCCAGCCAATCGCAGGGCACATAGAAACTAACAACCATTCGCACTCACAGTCATGCCTACGGGCAATTTAGAGTCTCCAATTAATGCATGTTTTTGGGATGTGGGAGGAAACCAGAGTGCACGGAGAAAACCCACGCAGGCACGGGGAGAACATGCAAACTCCACACAGGCGGGGATGAGGATTGAACCCCGCACCTCAGAACTATGAGGCTGACGCTCTAACCAGTCGGCCACCGTGCCGCCCACCTGCATCATGCAGGGCAAAAAATAAATAATTATTAAATATTTATTTTAATCTAGTACTCATCTCGGCACGGTGGACGACTGGTTAGCACATTTCTGAGGACCTGGGTTCAAATCCGGCTTCGACTGATTGGAGTTTGCATGTTCTTCCCGTGCATGCGTGGGTTTTCTCCGGGTACTCCGGTTTCCTCCCACATTCCAAAAACATGCGTGGTTGGTTGATTGAAGACTCTAAATTGCCCGTGGGTGTATATGTGAGTGTGAAGGGTTGTTTGTTTATATGTGCCCTGCGACTGGCTGGCGACCAGTTCAGAGTGTACCCCGCCTCTCACACAGAGTCAGTTGGGATAGGCTTCAGCTCCCCTTCGACGCTAGTGAGGATATGGAAAGTGGATATTTAATTTTGCTTATTGCATAAAACTGCAGATAAGAAAAAGTGCAAAGTGAGGAAGATAGTACACATAAGTGTGAGTCCAGAACCCACAGGTTCACCATGCCAGTTTTCTATGCAGCTGTAACAGAGTTAAGAATCAAATCCAGTAATTGGTGAAATTACTACAGAAGTGGCGCAACTGCGCTGTCACTTTTACAGAGTAACGTGCAGAGTGCCCCAGTAAACACACAGCTGTGAGGAATGCACTGTGGTGAGTCAGCTATCTTATTTTCATAATTTGTATTTTACCACGTAATGTACTTGTAACAACTTCTGCTAATTTTTATGAGCCCAGACTGATTCATGGCATCTACAAAGTAACATTTTGCAGACAAAAATACACTCTTTCCATGTTTAACTGATTCACAATTGTTCATGTGTTCTGAAGAAATATCCCAGGATCGAAACCTGCCTTTCATCAACTGTGATACTGTGTTGCAGGTAACATGTATACATGTATCACTTTCATTGTGTCATATTTACTGTATTTCTACGCTGCAATTTTTCACCTGCTTGGTCATGTAGACGTAATTAATGCTGGCTCGGCTGGGCTGCAGTTTACTGCAGCACCCTATTGTGTTTACATAGGAGCCATGTAAAGGCTGCATGAGGTGCGTTCAGAGACACCTCGTAAAATAAATGTGAGTCTGTTCTTCATTTCCTCTTGTATTACAAAATGCATAACCAAAATGAATTTGCAATTGTATTAATCTCTGTACATATGCATGTATCAGATTATTTTAGTTTACACCATACACTATACGATCATACCAAGTTGTAGTAATGTAATTTGTTTTGTAAAGCACCAGGAGAAAACCCACGCCAGCACTGGGAGAACACGCAACTCCACGCAAGAGCCGAGCCTGACTGCGAGGCAAACTTGCTAATCACTACAACACCGCAGCGATTATTTCAACCGTTTCAAAGATAATTTTATTTATTTGTTTGGAGTTCATAACAATAAGTAGATATTTTGGTTCCCTATTATAGCTTTTGGTTATATTTGTGTTTGGCAGATTCTCAATGACATAATCCTTGTTGATAGAGGTTCATATTGGGGATTTTCATGGAACTAGTGTGGGATCGATTCCTGCTCATTGACCGTAACTGTGAGGAGGAGTATGAATTGTTTTCTGTCTCTATGGACCGTGTGAGTGGCCAATCCAGGGTGTTTTCTGCCTTTTGTCTGCATACGGTTAGTCAAAGCGCTGGGCTCTGGTTTTTCTGCAGCTACGAAACAGAATAAGCAATATAAAATTGATTGATAATCCTACAAACCCCAATTCCAATGAAGTTGGGACGTTGTGTAAAATGTAAATAATAAACGATACATTGATTTGCAAATCCTTTTCAACCTACACCATGTTGCCAAAAGTATCGCTCACCTGCCTTGACTCACAAATGATTTTAAGTGATATTCTAAATCCAGGCGGCACGGTGGCCGACTGGTTAGAGCGTCAGCCTCACAGTTCTGAGGACCCGGGTTCAATCCCCGGCCCCGCCTGTGTGGAGTTTGCATGTTCTCCCCGTGCCTGCGTGGGTTTTCTCCGGGGCACTCCGGTTTCCTCCTACATCCCAAAAACATGCATGAATTGGAGACTCTAAATTGCCCGTAGGCATGACTGTGAGTGCGAATGGTTGTTTGTTTCTATGTGCCCTGCAATTGGCTGGCAACCAGTTCAGGGTGTACCCCGCCTCCTGCCCGATGATAGCTGGGATAGGCTCCAGCACACCCGCGACCCTAGTGAGGAGAAGCGGCTCAGAAAATGGATGGATGGATTCTAAATCCATATGGATTAATATGATGTTGGTCTCCCCTTTGCAGCTGTAACAGCTTAAACTTTTCTGGGTTGGCCTTCAATATGGCTTAGGAGTGAGTTTATGGGCATTTTTGCCCATTCTTCCAGAAGCATATTTGAGAAGTCACACATTGATGTTGGACGAAAAGGCCTGGCTCACTGTCCACACGAAATCAACCCAAAGGTGTTCTATCAGGTTGAGGGCAGGACTGCGTACAGGCCAGTCAAGCTCACAAACTGACACAAACAACAGAATCCACCTCTTGCACACTGACATCATAAAGTATCACACCTTCCCCAAACTACAGCAGTTAATGATGAAATCATCAACACTTCGATAGCTTGCATTCTATTCCCACTAAAGTAGGACTCAAAAACAGCTTTGTTTCATTTGCCATCTGCTCCCTTAACTCCCTCTGTCAACCTCATTCCACTTCATTACTTTCTGTGACTAATTTAGCCACTTATTTACTCATGTTATATCCGCATGCGTTATGTCCAATCAGAATCTGAATCAGAATCATCTTTATTTGTCAAGTATGTCCAAAAAACACACAAGGAATTTGTCAAGTTCTATTTATGTCTAGATTTTCTATGAGGAACAATCCATCCATCCATTTTTTTCTGTACAGTTTTATCCTCACAAGGGCGGCGGGCGTGCTGGAGCCTATCCCAGCTATCGTCGGGCGAGAGGCAGGGTACACCCTGAACTGGTCGCCAGTCAATCGCAGGGCACATATCAACAAACAACCATTCGCGCACAGAGATGGCGCCTACCAGTGTGGTCGCCTCGGTAACACGCTCTCTAGTATTGTCTTTGTTTTTGTGTTTTTCGTCCGTCTTTGGAGACCTTACACGACTCACTTACACAAGGGGAGACCTGCTAACCATCAAGGAGTCTACTCCGGACTTTCTGTCACCAACTTTCGAATATCCGCTCAGTTTTTTTAAAGACTTCGGACGTTCCGCGGCCATGTGCTTCACGGAGACCTGTATGCGACGCTGTACCCGATGGCGCCGTTATGCTTCCCGGTTTCCACATTCATCGAGCGGACCGCGACATGGAATCATCGGGGAAAACAAAGGGCGGCGGGATATGCCTCTATATCAACGAAAAATGGTGTACGGACGTCACGGTGCTCAGCACACACTGCAGCCCGCATTTGGAGTCGCTATTTTTAAACTGTAAACCATTCTACTCGCCACGTGAGTTCGCATCATTCATTCTCGCTGGCGTCTATATTCCGCCTCAAGCTAACACGAACGCCGCATTGCTAATGCTCGCCGATCAAGTCAACGAAATTGAAAAAAAACACCCCGACTCACCCCTCATTATTCTTGGGGACTTTAACAAAGCTAAACTCAACCACGAACTCCCTAAATACAAGCAGCACATCGACTGTCCTACCAGGGAAAATAATACTTTAGACCACTGCTACACCATGGTAAAAAAACGCATACCGTGCTATACCTCGTGCAGCCTTGGGCTCGTCTGATCACTGCTTAATTCACTTAATACTGACGTACAGGCAAGAACTTAAATGTGCGAAGCCTACAGTGAAAACAGTCAAAAAGTGGACAAATGAAGCCAAGATGGAACTTCAAAGCTGCTTAGACTGCACAGACTGGAGTGTCTTTGAAAATTCAGCTGGCAGCCTGGATGAATATACGGACACTATATCAGTTTCTGTGAAGAGGTCTGTGTACCAACAAAATCATTTCGCACATTCAACAACAATAAGCCGTGGTTCACTGCTAAACTTAAGCAGCTTCGCCAAGCTAAGGAGGACGCATATCAGAGCGGGGACAGGGCCCTGTATAATCGAGCTAGAAAGCAGCTGACCAAAGAAATTAACATTGCAAAGAGGATCTATACAGCAAAGTTGGAAAAACAGTGTAGCGCAAACGACTCTAAATCAGTCTGGCATGCATTCCAGTCGCTGACTAATTACAAGCGACGATCCCCCCAAGCTGAGAACAATAGCACACTAGCCAACGACTTGAATACCTTCTACTGCAGATTTGAAAAGGACAGTTTCACACCACACACCAACCCGGCCGCACCCGCGACCACAATCACACCTCTGACCTCTGCGTTAACCATCCATGAACAGGATGTGAGACGCATCTTCAAACAACAAAAGATTAACAAAGCGGCAGACCCGGACCACGTGTCCCCATCCTGCCTCAAAGTCTGTGCGGACCAGCTCGCGCCAGTCTTCACTCAGACCTTCAACAGATCACTGGAAATGTGCGAAGTTCCATCCTGTTTCAAACGCTCCACCATCATCCCAGTCCCCAAGAAACCTGCAATCTCGGGTCTGAATGACTACAGGCCTGTCACTTTGACATCTGTGGTCATGAAGTCCTTTGAACGTCTTGTGCTGGACCACCTCAAGAGTGTCACAGGTCCCCTGCTGGACCCCCTGCAGTTTGCCTACCAAGCGAACAGATCTGCGGATGATGCAGTCAACATGGGACTGCACTTCATCCTAGAACACCTCGACAGTGCAGGGACCTACGCGAGGATCCTGTTCGTGGACTTCAGCTCAGCGTTCAACACCATCATCCCTGAACTCCTTTCATCCAAGCTTCTCCAGCTCAGCGTCTCACCTGCCATCTGCCAGTGGATTTACAGCTTTCTGACGGGCAGGACACAGCAGGTCAGGCTGGGGGCGGCCACCTCATCCACACGCAGCATCAGCACTGGGGCGCCCCAAGGTTGTGTCCTCTCTCCGCTGCTCTTCTCTCTCTACACGAACGACTGCACCTCAGCGAACCCGACTGTCAAACTCCTGAAGTTTGCAGATGACACCACTGTCATCGGCCTCATCAAGGACGGTGACGAGTCTGCATATCGACAGGAAGCGGAGCGGCTGGAGCTGTGGTGCGGCCGACACAACCTGGAGCTGAACACGCTCAAGACTGTAGAGATGATCGTGGACTTCAGGAGGCATCCTTCGCCACAGCTGCCCCTCACGTTGTCCAGCTGCCTTGTGTCAACCGTCAAGACCTTCAAGTTCCTGGGAATTACAATCTCCCAGGACCAGAAGTGGGCGACCAACATCAACTCCGTCCTCAAAAAGGCCCAGCAGAGGATGTACTTCCTGCGGCTTCTGAGAAAGCACGGCCTGCCACCGGAGCTGCTGAGACAGTTCTACACAGCGGTCATCGAATCAGTCCTGTGTTCTTCCATCACAGTCTGGTTTGGTGCTGCTACAAAAAAGGACAAACTCCGACTGCAACGGACAATCAAAACTGCTGAAAGGATTGTCGGTACCCCCCTACCCACCCTTGAGGACTTGCACGCTGCCAGAACTAAGACAAGGGCGTGCAAAATCCTCTCGGACCCTCCCCACCCCGGTCACCAGCTCTTCCAGCTCCTTCCCTCAGGTAGGCGCTTCCGATCAATGCAAACTAGAACTAGTAGACATTCCAACAGCTTCTTCCCTCTTGCAATCAACTTCTTAAACAGCTAACTTATAATTCCATTACAACAAGCTGGCAATTTTTTGACTTGAGTTCGTTGTCACATTTCTGTGGGGCCAATTATGTATTACTCCTGCACTCACTGTAGTTGTCTCGCCGTGCTGCACTATTTGCATATAGTGGCCACTCATGCCAGAGTAGCATCTGCTCCATTTGCACAATGATTGAGTATCTGTAACATTTGCACAACCATTGTCCCAGATTATCGCACTACTCGTCACTTTAAACCGCATACACTCCTTGAAGTCTCAGCGCCCTTTGCACAATGGTCATTGCAACGGAGTATTGCGATATTAGTCATTCGAACTGCTCTAAGTGCTAGAGGACTCTGCATCTTTTTGTTTTTGTTTTTTGTCAATGTCTTTGTCTCCAAAGTGTTCTGTAAATTGACTGTCTGTTGTACTAGAGCGGCTCCAACTACCGGAGACAAATTCCTTGTGTCTTTTGGACATACTTGGCAAATAAAGATGATTCTGATTCTGATTCTGATTCTGATTCACACCTAAGGGCAATTTAGAGTCTTCAATCAACCCACCACGCATGTTTTTGGGCTTTAGGAGGAAACCGGAGTGCCCGGCGAAAACCCACGCAGGCACGGGGAGAACATGCAAACTCCACACAGGCGGGGCCAGGATTTGAACCCCGGTCTTCAGGACTGTGAGGCACATGTGCTAACCAGTCAACCACCGTGCCGCCTATGAGCAACAAATTGTTGGAAATGCTTTTCTGACCTCACATCCTATTAGATTGTACAGTGATTTTGAGTATTTAATCTATGAAAGCAATCTTTGCACAGTGACTACACTCAAATTTCTTCTTACATTAAAATAGTATTCATATTTTTGTCCCTGCCATGTCATTTACCTACCTGGTGGACCAGCCAAGACACTTCTAATCTTGTGTTAGTGTTAATTGTACGCCTGTCTGTAAAAGACCTTGCAGGACTGAATTTTTCATACAATGAAAAAGTGAATTATAAAAAAATTAAATAAAATAAAAATACACTAGAAACTGAAACACACAGACACAAAGTTTTTGAGGCATGCTCAAAGGAAACTTTTAACAGTTCCCAGGTGCCAAAATGACCATCTCAATAAATCCCGGTTTTCATTTTTTTGGTCCACACTGGGGTTCAAATGTTCATATGTACCCTCTTGGTCAATCAGTGGCAACTATGATTGTTATTAGATTCAACCAAAAGCAACATTGAAGCACAAGAAAAGGCAGGGATACGTTTCACAATATTCATCTATAAACTCTCTTTTTGCGGTGCAGTCTCCCAATGTTTTATTTTAAACAGACAGGTCAATAGTTGACAGCTCGTGCTGCCAGTAATAGCTTCATTGGCATGGAGAGGCCACTCTTAATGACTGCTGCTTCATGCCTGCTAGGTTTTTCACAAAATTACTAACGTTCTACATATTTGAAGCTGCCTGCTCATCAGTTATCACTTCCATTGTACTGCAGACTGTGAATCAATAAAAAGTCACAATACTTCATCAAAAAATATTTGTTGCATTTTTTACATTTCTCTTCGAAAAGTGTTTCATATAAAGTATGTATGTATTGCTGAGGAGGAAGTGACAAACTTTCTCAGGTAGAATTTAGCAAAAAAAATAAGAAGTTAAAGAAGGGCTTCATATATACAGTACAATCCCGTACTTTTGAAGATTACAAGTAATCCCAGCCATTCTGAAAATATATATTATCAACCGAATGGCAATGTACTGTCACGATGTCAATAAAACGTGTTTGCTAAATATTATGATTTTTATTAATGTGTGTGTGTAGATTGTCAGTCATCCAAGTCATGTTAATCCACAAAAACTGAATCGTGACAAATGGACTCTTTTTGCTTGTTGAATTTATTTATTTATTTTTCTGTTTCCCAAAAATTTTCAAAAATGACTTATTTATCAGATCGCAAGGCACAGCATTTGAATATGCATACAAAAAAAAAATATTCATGAATTAATCTTTTTCCCCCCAATATTGCATGTCAGGAATGTCTTGTTTCTCAAAATGATCCCAAATGAGATTAAAAAAATACTACCAAATTAAAGCGGCAAAATATGAAAGTCCCAGGTAGTGAATTCAGAGATTTCTTTCAAAATGCACTGTATATTTTTGAAGATAGTTACTGAAAACATGCAAAGACTGAGACTCACAATTAAACTATCTGTCTCGTAAAGGGCACCACGTCTCTTTTTTACGTGTAAAATTTAGGAAAAGTGACGACAAACCTCTTATCAGTCTCATAATCTGAAAGTTCCTACATTTTATGTGATAAGAGTTCTCCATTACAGAGGTTTCATTATTAAACTCAAAACACACACAAAACACAACAAGGAGTGGAATCTTATCGAATATTTAATTAAATCTACGAGGGATCTAAAGGGAACCACACAGAGGGGTCTAACTACAAAAAGGAAACACGAATAATGGTGAAAGAAAGAAAAATAGGCGTACGAAAAGGGAAATCGGACGTTGTGTGTTGCTGGGCTAAAAATTAAAATGTGAGCGTTTAATGCGTCATAGCAAGAGAGAGCAAAGTTGGGATTTGTGTGAACCTAGTATTTTCCCCAAAATTATTAGGCACTAATCTTGTAAATTTTTGCAATAATTGCTGTGCTACTCATGACCGTAGATCAGGTGTCCCTCCGCGCATCTCAGGAGGCAAACGAAGCAGGTTTAGTTGAAGAAGAAGCACCAAGAAGTAAAAACAAAATGAGATGCCAAAAGAACAGTTGTTTTCCCAGCGGGGTGCGCTAGTAACTTTTCATGCCGTTTGAGCTTGTGGCGGGCTAGCTCTTGCTCTCAGCTGCGTGCGTGACCGGTACAGATGCCGGTAGTTGCTTACTGAGGCTCCGCCAACAGATCATGGCTAGGAAAACGGATCAAAGTCGCATGGCCGGCTTCTTTCCTCGGGCAGCGCCGCCGTCTTAGTTCAGTGGTCGCTCGTGCACGTGGTGGCACAAAAAGGACAAAGGGAAGGGGGAGGGGATTGGAAGCACGGCTGAGCCGTGGCTAGGTAACCTTTCATCATGAAGACCCAAGAGCGAGAAGAACCAAAAAGCCAAGAGGAGGCGGGAGTCTAAGAAACAGGGGAAACTGAAGAAGACCACGCCCATCGAGTTGAATTCCGGTCTACAATTTAGCCATAAAAATTGGGTAAAAATCATATATTAATATAAAATACTCCCAACGTTGTACTCTTACTCATAGATTAAGCATATAAAATGGTTGTTTAAACTTTAGTCTTGGCAGATCGACTGCTTATTGTTCAATAGAAAATTTCGTACTGTTTCATTTCAAATCAAGACGCGCAGTTCTCGAAGTCTCGCAGCTGGACCTGTAAAGCTGAAAAAAAAATGACACAGACATCAAGGCATTCTTCTTTTCCTTTCAGCTTGTACCTTTAGGGGTCGCCACCACCATAATTTCCATGTAAGCCTATCTCCTGCATCCTCCTCTTGAACACCAACTGCCCTCATGTCTTCCCTCATGACATCCATCAACCTTCTCTTTGGTCTTCCTCTAGCTCTCTTGCCTGGCAGCTCCATCCTCATCATCCTTCTACCAATATACTCACTATTTCTCCTCTGGACGTGTCCAAACCATCGAAGTCTGCTCTCGCTAACTTTGTCTCCAAAACATTGAACCTTGGCTGTCCCTCTGATGAGTTCATTTCTAATTTTATCCAACCTGGTCACTCCTAGAGAGAACCTCAGCATCTTCATGTCTGCCACTCCAGCTCTGCTTCCTGTTGTCTTTTCAGTGCCACTGTCTCTAATCCGTACATCATGGCTGGCCTCACTACTGTTTTATAAACCTTTCCCTTCATCCTAGCAGAGACTCTTCTGTCACATAACACACCTGACACCTTCCTCCACCCATTCCAACCTGCTTGGACCCGTTTCTTCACTTCCTCACCACACTCACCATTGCTCTGGACGGTTGACCCCAAGTATTTAAAGTCCTCCACCCTTGCTATCTATTCTCCCTGTAGCTGCACTATTCCCCCACTTCACTTTTTTTGAAAAAAATAAAATAAAAATCAATAACTCAAATACAAAAACTTGCATTTAAAATAAGATTAGTTTAAAATAATTAATATTTTTTATGTTTGGTAGTTTTGAGCAAGACCGAAGTTAGTGAAGTAAATGATTTTAGAGCAGTTTACAAAATACTAATTTGTGGCCATGAAGTCGCTGTGGATCCGTACTGGAAAATTGGGTAAGTAAATCTTGAGCTCCTTCCCAAGAGACGATAAGGTGACGGTAGAGACGGGGCTGAAGAGAATGGACAGCTATACAGTAGTATGATTGAATTTTCTTTACGCTGGGGATGAACTACAAAGACACTGAAAAGCTGGCATTGCAGGCTATTAGTGAGAACAGAATAAGAGAAGCAAGACCCTTGCCTTAAGGAAATTTGGTATTGTCGTTTATAGCGAAGGTGTGCCATTTGCTTATACAGACGTCAAAGTTGTTCATTGGAATTATATTAAAGTCACAAATTAGTATTTCTTGTGCACGTTATATCTAATTCGTGGCTCTTTGTGTGCATGTTATATCCATGTCATGTCTGGGTAAAAGGGCATCAAGGGGAACAGGGGCGGGTGCTCCAGGAGACATGAGCATATATTTAAATGTGGCCCAGAGTTCAGCCATGTTGCACGTACGGTCGTAAAGAAATAACATTTTAAAAAAGAAGCTTTATGTGCATAATGGATCTGCTCATTTAAGGGTAGTTGTCTTTGAGCTTTATGTGACAGCACAGGCTATTGCAATTGTGTTTGTTCCCTTTGTGAACAACATTGTCCATAGCTTTTGTCACACATTGCTCATTGTTGAAAGGCCCAATGAGTCCATTTAAGCAAGTGGAAAGCAGAGGGATGTGATCGGGTGGCTCAGCAGAACCATTTAAGCATGCGACTGAGAAAGCATTGAATTCCCAAAGCTAAGATTCTCAGATCATCCCTATAATGAATGTTATAATAATGTTCTGCGACCGGTAGACTCGGATGTTTATAAAAACGCTTCATCAAACTGTACATGCACGCAATGGAATCATTTTAGAAGGGTAAACAAGTGTGAGTGTGCAGCATGCAATGTTGTGTCTGATGGTAACCTTTCTATTATTGTAATTGTTTTCATTGTTATACTTTGATGCAACCTTTTTGTCAGGAGACACATATTTGTAGCTATACTGGAGTCCAGGCTGACACACCAGAGCTGTTTTGAAGTGGGTTGCTAACTTAGTCAAAGTCAAAGATTGACAGTACTTGATTCTAAATATGATTGGTGTGAATTTGCTGTCTTCAGGCCCAGCACCAAAGCTTCTCAGTGCATCATTTAGCTTACAGTGTGCTGACTTGTGCATGCTGTTTGCAGCAGCAATACTGTGTACCAAAAGCTTTGTGCATATCTTCTGTATACAATTCCTCAAACACAGCAGTTTGACTTGTTTTACCTTTGTTTGCCTCTCTGGTTCAGCACTACTATAAAATAGTTCTGCTGTAAAACAAAAGAAACAAAACAACAACAAAAAAAACATTTACTAATTTGTAAAATGAATACTTGTCCAGGAGACTGTGAGCTTGGTATTTCAATGTCTGGGATTTTTTTGGGTTTGAATTATATTACATTGTGTATTGATTGCCATTTGAAATGAAAGAAAGCAGATTGAATAATGTACTAACATTATTGCTTTTCTGTGTAATAATATAAGCTCTCTTGTGACAAGTGCAGTCTTCCGGCAAAATAAACTTGAGTGTGTTGAGGCTGCTCCTTTGCTATTAAATAATACCCTGTGCCTTAAAACTCCCCAACCTTCTACTTTATGTGGGCAAAATCAGTAGTTCAAAGTCAAGGGTCATTTTCATTTGAACAATTTGATCAATATCCCAAAGAAAGAAAATACCCCACTGAATTTCACCTTGAAAATCAATTACTAAAATTACTAATTCCACTGATGTGTCCCAAATGAAGTTTCATGATTTGCAAAATCTATCTATTTATCTATACATCCATCTGCTTATTTCACAATTTGTCTTCACTTTTAATAAAGTAACCCACTTGTAATATATTGAACAATAGTTGAACAAACGCCTTGACCTATGATTTCAAAATTAGTTATCCATCAATTTGTTGTGTATACTGTATGTAATAATTACATTTACGATTTTACATTGACAGCCATGACAGCCCTCTGAAGGAAAACTTAACTACAATGCCTGTGACAAAAATTAGCTTGACACCCCTGATGTAGACCCTTGGGATGCAATTAGAAACTGAAAGAGTTCACCTGATTGCTCCTTAGTTAGCTCCCATGCGGCTGATCCTTATAAAAAGAGCTTGACTTGACAAAATGTCAAGACTTGAAATTCGACTTGGACTTGAACAGCAATGACTTGTGACTTCACTCAGACTCAAGGCCATTTACCTGGACAGATCTGCCTTGACCAAAGTATTAAAACAAGAACACCCTGCAGTTCTCAATAGCTCAACACACACAGTTTTTTTTTTTTTTTTTACAGGAATGTCAGAATGATGCAACCATAAGGTTGATGTTCTCAACTGATCACTCAAAGCCAGCCTGTATCCCTCATGTGGAAGTGTCGCACCATACCTAAGCTTTATTACAGCTTATTTCTTTCAACAGCGAACACCTTGTTGGGCACATTCAGGAGGTAACCCTTTCAGACACTTTCTAAAGTAATGGTTTCATTGAGAAAAAAAACCCCCACACACACACAAACAGTGCAACATAAATCAACAATGTGGCAGTTACATAAGGTACTCATTCCACAAAGTAATGGTAACATACCGTACACGGAAACGACGACAATTAACGTCCATCCATCCATTTTCTGTAAAGCTTATCGTCACTAGGGTCATGGGCGTGCTGGAGCCTATCCGAGCTATCTTCGGGCGAGAGGCGGAGTACACCCTGAACTGGTCGCCAGCCAATCGCAGGATACATAGAAACAAACAGCCATTCGCACTCACATTCACACCTACGGGCAATTCAGAGTCTTCAATCAACCTACCACGCATGTTTTTGGGACGTGGGAGGAAACCGGACTACCCGGAGAAAACCCACGCAGGCACGGGGAGAACATGCAAACTCCACACAGGCGGGGCCGGGAATTGAACCACTGTCCTCAGAACTGTGAGGCAGATGTGCTAACCAGTCGGTCATCATTTTCTCCAGGTACACTGGTCTTCTCCCACATCCCAAAAACATGCGTGGTCGGTTGATTGAAGACTCTAAATTGCCTGTTGTTGTGAATGTGAGTGCGAATGGTTGTTTGTTTATATGTGCCCTGCGATTGGCTGCCGACCAGTTCAGGGTGTACCCCACTTCTCACCCAGAGAAAGCTGGAATAGGCTCTAGCACGCCGTCGATCTTAGTGAGGATAAGCGGTACAGAAAATGGATGGATGGATGGATGTTTCAGCTGAAGTTCATTTGGGACCATGCCCCCATCCGTATAGTAACTGAAACTGCATACACACCGATTGTTTGCTTAAATCGCAGATATTGTTTTTTATTCTTGCTCATTATAAATTGCAGGGTGTCCGACATAAACAAAGTAACAACACAGTGCTGAATTGTTGAGCTACTTGATTCTCTGTTTTCCATGGAAGGACAGCGAGTAGGTCGATAGTATTTCTGTCTGTGTTCATTAGAAAAAGCTGTAATCAAGTGTCAGTATACTAGGGCCCCTCTCCAGTTGAATGTCAGTTACATTTGATCAATAATTGGGTCTCGGTGATGACGATATCAAAACAGTAAAATTTAATTAGTAGACAGTGATGTGGCTGAAGTCGTTGAAGCTATTACTAACTGGTGTCTGAACCTTCCAGTTAAGTGATATATTATCACAGTCTATTATAGGCTAGATTAATTGGGCCACCAATGTCCTGGTGAAGGAAGGCCCAAGATTAATTATAATCAAGAGACTACAAGGAAAATGAGTTATTGTTCCCTGCAATTAAATGCCACTTGGCATGTATTGATGTCTTGGACATGGTTAAAAACCTGTAGCTGCAAGATCACAGCTACCATTTATGGGATACTGTATGAGAGGACCATTTTCAAAACAACAGTCAATGGATGACCGGATATAAAAGGAGAAGACAATGGATTCTTGGTGGACTGTGGCTCATGGGCCAGATTGTATTAGTGGCAGATATTAAGTAAGCCTTAAACTAACTGTTTTGGTCTTGGTGTCATTTCTGTTTCAACACTGAAAATGATAGTCTATGTACACAAAACATGCACAAATACATTAGGCAATGTATACAATGACTATAAAACTTATACTCTCTCTCTTTCTGCCCTCTGTCACTCTCCTCTGTCTCTCTGTTGCAGTGGTTGAACCTTGTTGGAAGTATTGAACCCCGCGGGTTTCATACGCGCTTTCATGGAATTTTTCCTAACTGGAAAACAAACCAACGTGACCGCCACATAGGCACGTCTCTTAGCTGGGCTTTTCGAGGGCGCTGGCATATCTAGTCTTCTATTCATGTCTGTGTATTGCTGTTAGTACTCTGAAATCACTCCTTCAACCGCTCTATAACTATGAGTGACACCCGAAAGCAAAGAGATTTGACTCTGTGTCGACGTCATGGGAGGGCATTCGTGGACATAGTCCCCAAATGAGTTACTGTGCCCCCCTTGACCCCGCCCCCTGCAGTGTAGCTTTTTTGTGCCACATTCGATACTTTTTTTTATTTATCCATGTGTGAATCTATTTATTTAAGTCACTAACAGTGAGACAAAAACAAAAATAAAAAAAATAATTAAAAAAACTGTTGTTCATTTGCATACGGTCATGTAACATCCTATAAAAATACTTTATGCGCATATCTGATGATGATGTCGAGTGAGCTGAATGCTTTCAAACTTGACCTCACATTTGATGCCTTTATGGCCATGTGCGAGAAATCACAGGGCTCGAGGATGCGACCAAATTGGTTGCATATGCAATCCTTCTTTCAGTGTGTGCGAGAAAAGATTTCATGTGGTCGCACTTCCACAAGTGTATGTTTTAATTCTTCCTTAACACAGTCTCATTATATAAGACTGGTTGAAATGGTTGAAAGTCGCTGTCTTCTTGATATTTTTGGTGGTGGAGAGAGCGCCTTCTCGTAACTGCGAACAGCCAACGGCCCCTTTGCCACGGCTAGAGCGGGCCTCACATGGCAAAGCGGTCCCCTGCATCGTCGTGTGAGAAAGTGCCACTGAAAAGGGCACTGATAGTTCTAGTACTCACTCGGATTCATAATGACATGACATCGAGCCGTCCACCCCAGTTTTTTAATTACCTCCTCTTCCTGAAGTCGGATCTCCAACTCCCCAACATGGAACTCATAGTATCTGCTTCTCACGTATAACACTACCTATATAGTTACATGTTTGTTTGTACGTTTGTAAGGCTGAGAAGCGCTGAGAGCACACAACTGCGGCCTACTAAAAAACATTTACAGCCTTTTTTCATGTACAAAAATGTTTTTATGCTGTATGCAATATAAGGAAACCTTAATAATACTACTTCTGTTATTTAGAATGTGAATTTCATGTACAGTTTACCTTATGTTTCGTTCATCTCCCGTACTGCTTATCCTCACTAGGGGCGTGCTGACACTGGGCAAGAGGCGGGGTACACCCTGAACTGGGATGAACTGGTCGCCACCCAATTGCAGGGCACGTATAAACAAACAACCATTCGCACTCACATTCACACCAACAGGCAATTTAGAGTTTTCAATTAACCTATGTGGGAGGAAATCGGAGTACCTGGAGAAAACCCACGCAGGCACGGGGAGACCATGCAAACTCCACGCAGGCGAGGCCGGATTTGAACCTGGGTCCTCAGAACTGTGAGACGGACGTGCTAACCAGTCGTACACCATGCCGCCAAATTATGTTTTATTTATGTAAATGTGTTGTTCTTTAAAATACACTTCACACACAAATTTTAAAATAAAACTTTTTTTGCAATTGGCATGAAGTTTTGGTGTGTGATGAGTATTCCAGACAAGTTTCATCATGTATGACTAGTGTTGATCAGGTATATGTGATATGTTGTGTTTGTGTGTGTGTGGGTGTGTGACACACACCCACACACGCACACACACACACACACACACCGCATGGTCATACACCCCTCCCTGAACCGTCACCTTATCGTGGTGGAGAGGTTAGTGTGTCCCAATGATGCTAGGAGCTGAGTTGTCTGGGGCTTTATGCCACTGGCAGGGCCCGAATAGGCAATGTGGATCCCTCTTCCCATGGGCTCACCACCTGTGGAGGGGGCCAAGGTGGTCGGTGCACAGAGAGCTGGGTGGCGGCCAAAGGCATCCCGATCCCCGGCTACAGAAGCTGGCTCTTGGAATGTAGAATGTCACCTCTCTGGCATCGTAGGAGCCGAGCTGGTGTGTGAGGGTGAGAAATCCAGACAAGATATAGTCAGGCTCACCTCAACACACAGCTCGGGCTCTGATACCAGTCCTATTAAGATGGGTTGGACTCTGTTTCACCCTGGAGTTGCCAACGGTGAGAGGCGCCGAGCAGGTGTGGGCATACTTATTGCTCCACGGCTCCGTGCCTGTAGATTGGGGTTGACCCCAATGAACCTGAGGGTAGCCTCCCTCTGCCTTCGGATGGGGGGACTGGTCCTGACTGTTGTTTGTGTCTATGCACTGAACAGCAGCTCAGAGTACCCACCCTTTTTGGAGTCCTTGGAAAGGGTGATCGAGAGCGCTTCCCACTGGGGACTCCCTCGTTCTTCTGGGGGACTTCAATTCTGGAAAATGACATTTCGACCTGGAAGGGCACTTTAAAGTGACCCCCCCAAACCCTTGGTATATTACATTTATTGTTTTGTAATACATGTAATATTATGTAAATATATAACTATATCACATTGTATGGCGGCATGGTGACCAACTGGCACATCTGCCTCACAGTTCTGAGGAACTGGGTTCAAATCCGGCCTCGCCTGTGTGGAGTTTGCATGTTCTCGCCGTGCCTGCGTGGGTTTTCTCCGGGCATTCCGGTTTCCTCCCACATCCCAAGAACATGCATGATAGGTTGATTGAAGACTTTAAATTGCCCATAGGTGTGAATGTGAGTGCAAATGGTTATTTGTTTACAACCCCAATTCCAATTAAGTTGGGACGTTGTGTTAAACATAAATAAAAACAGAATACAAAGATTTGCAAATCATGTTCAACCTATATTTAATTGAATACACTACAAAGACAAGCTATTTAATGTTCAAACTGACTGCAGCCAGGCCAGTCTAGTACCCGCACTCTTTTACTTTGAAGACACGCTGTTGTAACACGTGCAGAATGTGGTTTGGCATTGTCTTGCTGAAATAAGCAATCCAAGAAAAGACGTTGCTTGGATGGCAGCATATGTTTCTCCAAAACCTGTATGTACCTTTCAGCATTCATGGTGCCTTCACAGATGTGTAAGTTAGCCATGCCATTGGCACTAACACAGCCCCATACCATCCCAGATACTGGCTTTTGTACTTTGTGTCCATAACAGGTTATTTTCCTTTTTGGCCCGGAGGACACGACATCCACAATTTCCAAAAACAATTGGAAATATGCACTCGTCGGACCACAGAACACTTTTCCACTTTGCATCAGTCCATCTTAGATGAGATCGGGCCCAGAGGAGCCAGCGGCGTTTCTGGGTGTTGTTGATAAATGGCTTTTGCTTTGCATAGTAGAGTTTCAAGTTGGACTTACGGATGTAGCGCCAAACTGTATTTGCTGTCATTGGTTTTCTGAAGTGTTCCTTAAACTGTTCGACTATTTTCTCACGCACTTGTTCGCAAAGAGGTGAACCTCGCCCCATCTTTGCTTGTGAATGACTGAGCAATTCAGGGAAGCTCCTTTTATAGCCAATCATGGCACCCACCTGTTCCCAATTAGCCTGTTCACCTGTGGGATGTTCCAAACAGGTGTTTGATGAGCATTCCTCAACTTTCTCGGTCTTTTTTGCAACCTGTCACAGCTTTTTTGGAACGTGTTGCAACCATAAAATTCAAATGATTATTTGCTAAAAACAATAAAGTTTATCAGTTTGAACATCAAATATTTTGTCTTTGTAGTGTATTCAATTAAATATAGGTTGAACATAATTAGCAAATCTTTGTATTCTGTTTTTATTTATGTTAAACACAACATCCCAACTTCTTTGGAATTGGGGTTGTATATGTGCCCTGTGATTGGCTGGCGACCAATTCAGGGTGTACCCCGCCTCTTGCCCAAAGATAGCTGGGATAGGCTCCAGCACGCTCGCGACCCTAGTGAGGATAAGCGGTATGGAAAATGAATGGATGGATGGATGCAACTAGGCTACAAACGAGAATCTGTTCTGAATCGTCTAACCTGGATAAATAAAGGTTGGATAAATAAATCAGTAAATAGAAATAAGTATAAGCCAATACATACTGACATTCGTGCATAATGTTGCATTATGGCACTCGTGGTACTGCTCCAAGATGTTGTAGATCGAAGAGATGTAAGAACAAGGAGGGTAGAAGTGTTCAGGCACTGCAAAGATTTCCTTGCCCATAATGATGACTGGCTCATAAGCCGACTGAGATTCCTGAGAGCTGTGCTCTTAGATATTTGCGCTGAACTGGGTCCAACATGGGCGGCACGGTGGGCAACTGGTTAGAGACAGGGCTTGACAGAAACACCCACCAACCCACCAAATGTGGGTGAATTTCAGCAGTGGCGGGTAACGCCGCCACTCCCACGAGCCACTTTTGCGGATTGTATTTCCATCATGAAAATGTTCTGTCAACTCCCCTGTTGACGAATGTACAGTATTTTGACCAGGAAAAACCTCAGGAAGATTTAATGAGAATTTGATTCTCAACTGTGCAAAATTCAAAATTTACTGGTGAAAAAAAGATTTTCTGTAAAAACAGAAGTTTCTGCTCAATTATCAAATAAATCACTGTTTATAGTAAACATTTGGCAATCCTTTCTTTTGGTGTTAAATAGATGAGAGTCAACTTTTCATGAGCTATATTTTTTTGTCATGACCTGTTTTTGTACAGTATGCCGAGCACCATATGTCTAGCGTCCTGAACGCCTACCAGACTTCCCCCGATTGGCCTCTTTCCCCTGTCGTCTGGCTAGCCCATAGAACAACATGCTTTCATTCACTCAGTTTGTATCCCTGATGCAGTACCTTTTGTTTGCCTTTTGGTAATAAATCTGATATATACACATTCACCTGAACTCCTGCATTGGTTTGCCTACTTACCTGTGCTTGGGTCCACGTACCTTTTGTCTGTATGCCATCACAATAAACCCACCACATAACTATTGACAACAACGTTTTTAGTTATTCCTGCAACTTTCTTTGATGAATGTCACAAAATACAATGTTCCTCCCTTATCATAGAGAATAATGCCCTTTGGTCAAGGTAAATTAGTTTCTTCCTTTTTTGGGTCTGTGGGTGCACATGTACACACTGCTGCTGCTCTAATTTTCTTAGCACCCACACACTGGTCACAGATGTGTGACAAAACAAGAAGAAAACAATACACTTTTCAACTCTTTACTTTTACAACTTTAAATTTTCCCCTGTTGGTCCCTCATGGTACATTTCAGACTATAACAATTACAATCCATCCATCCATCCATCCATTTTCTGAGCCGCTTATCCTCGCGGGAGTGCTGGAGCCTATCCCAGCTATCTTCGGGCAGGAGGCGGGGTACACCCTGAACTGGTTGCCAGCCAATCGCAGGGAACATACAAGCAAACAAACATCCGCACTCACATTCACACCTACGGGCAATTTAGAGTCTTCAATTAACCTACCATGCATGTTTTGGGGATGTGGGAGGAAACCGGAGTGCTTGGAGAAAACCCACGCAGGCACAGGGAGAACATGCAAACTCCACAAAAGCGGGGCTGGGGATTGAACCCCGGTCCTCAAAACTGTGAGGCAGACGCTCCAACCAGTTTTTACACCGTGCCGCCACAATTACAATAGAATACTTCATTTTTAACATTTAATATATTGGTTAAATGTTTTTAAACACACATTTTAAACATCACATGACGAAATCTATAAACATATGAACACTGCATTATTGGATTGTTTTTAGTCATTGTGCAGACAACAGAAGAAAAGAACTATGATTAATCAACGTCATGCAGTCATTTTTGGGAATGCTCAAATGCTCATTTAGTGTATTTTTCTAAAGTTGTCTTTGTCACACCGACCGCAAGATATGTGCCACAAGATCTCTCCCATGATAACCTTCTCTTCTAGGACAGCACTTTATTTAGTAAAGCCTCATGGGCTTGTCCCCCCTTAAGGCACAATTACAAAAGAAAAGTGGTTTGTGGGCAAAGGGACCTTGGGTTACATGGAGCTCAGGCCATCTGTTTGCTCTCCAGGAGCTTCTTGATTCTTTATATCAGAGGGGGACGATAATAGAGCCCGAGGAATGGTTGTTGGCACAATTCTGAAGGGAAGCAGTGGGATGAGACGGTGAGAAGGTTTGTGTTTTTTATGTGCTTTATTACTAATGAATCTGTGGTCTTTTTTAAATTAGCTATATGTTTAGGACCATGAAGGCAGGTTGAAGAATTGTTCGTACAAATGTTGTCTCGTGATTTGGGTGGCTAGGTGGTGTTTGTTGACAACTACACAAGCAGATGATTGGACAAATTCATGCTTTTGAAAACAGAAAGACAGCTTGAAGTTAGTTGAATGAACACAGGGCCAGCCTTTAAGCAAACTAAGCAACTGCTTAGGGCTCCACAGCCATTAGGAGGACCACAAAATCATACATCGTGTCAAAATTGCCAACATCATGCTATGTAGTTACCACTGGAGACATGAGTGCGGCAAGGGATTTGGGGCTATGTGAAAAAAAACTAATTCTTTGTGCACCTTCAGAAAATTTACTAATCTTCTACTGTCAGTCACAGGGTCTTAGGATCGTCATCACTTGCTCGCCCTGATTGCTGGTTGCATAAAAAACTGGCAACCCAGTTGGATGACGAATTGGTTTGCTCCACTGTGAGCGGGTGTTTTGTAAAAAAAAATATATATATATATATAAAATATATATATAATATATATATATATATAGGCATGGTGAACGACTGGTTAGAGTGTCTCCCTCACAGTTCTGAGGACTGGGGTTCAATCCCTGGCCCCTCCTGTGTGGAGTTTGTATGTTCCCCCCGTGCCTGCGTGGGTTTTCTCTCTGCAGTCCGGTTTCCTCCCACATCCCAAAAACATGCATGGTAGGTTAATTGAATTCAAGTCACATTGGTTTCCTTGCAGTGGAAGGACAATATCAGTTGGTGGTAATCATGCGCCATTAAGTTGCTTTACCAAATGCCAATAGACCCCTCAGAAGAAGAAGCGATAATACATTAGATACAGTCATGTTTTGTCTATTTGCAGGTTATGTGGATAGCAAATATGTGTTTTTATCCAGTACATTACTGTTGAGTGCATTTTTTCTTATGAAAAAAAGTTTTAAAAATAAGTTTTGGGTGTTTTGGCTGGAACGGATTAATTGCTTTTCCGTTCATTTTAATGGGGAAAGATAATTTGAGATATGAGTGTTGTGAACTACTGTATGAGCGTGGTCACGGAACGAATTCAACTCTTATCTCAAGGCAACACTGTATGGTCAAGCTCATGTATGTCACGTACGTGGTTAGGGCGAAGGCGAGGAACGCAAGGCAAGAACATGGTGGACCCAATTGCAGGGAAGCAGGGAGGCAAGGCAGGAGTGCGGGAATCTCAAAATAATAATATTTAATCACAATGATAAAAACAACTGGCGACTATGACATGGCAAGACATGTGACAACGACAATGAACCGACAAGAACTGAAAGAAACTAGGGAACTAAATACAAACAAACCTGAACAAGACACGAGTGGCTGGAGAGAGCTGATTGGTCGACACAAAGTAGACGAGAACAGGTGGACACGACAACCTAATGAGCACACGACAAACATGGAACACAGGAAAACATGGAACAAAACTAAACACAACCCAAACCAAAACACAGACCATGACAATGTAGGGTATCGTGTTTGAGCTGCACCACATACACTATCTTTAGTGGCAGACTAAAATATCTATGATTTCCTTTAATATGCCATCTTTCACTCTTGTTAAATTGTCAAATTTACTTTGACTGCACACACTCCTTTATCTTAGCTGTGGACTGCTATCTGAAAGGCGGCGCAGATTGCTATAAGGTCAGTGATCAGGTCAATACTTGCGGTAGTGCAAAGTGAAAAGACTCCAACTGGTGTGCTCGGGGGCAAATTTCACTTCAAAAGTCACCCCGATGGCACTTTAGATAAAACAAAGGTAATTTGCATATATTGCAGCACTGAATTTTCTTTTCATCGAAGCACAGCAAGTTTGAAATACCGTCTCAAAGCGAAACGTGTTGTGAGGCAGCCGCTAGCAAGAACCCCACTACAATGACAACAAACAATTCTGGATGACTGTACCCATGGCAATGTTGTCAGCAAACACTTTTGCAAAATGGATAGCCACACCATGTAGGTCAATGAACATGATTTAAAAAGACCAGGGTCTGCAAAACATTATGTATATCGGGATAGGTGACCCATCATACAAACTACCTTCAAGGGGGACAATTACAACAAGGATAAACGAACACTACTGCACAAATAAGACGACCAATGTACAACTGCTGGCTGATGCTGAATTCTTTTTGCTTACCGGGAACTATTGGACTGCAGTGAGTAATCACAATGATCTTGGGGTAACTGCTCATCTAATCGATGACAAATGTTTATGGATGTGTTTAGTAATTACCTATTGGTGTTCATCAGCACTTTCTTTGCAATATCATTGCAGAATTGTTGAAAAATTCCACTTAGTTCTTACTAGGCTGTTACCAATCCATCCATCCATTTTCAATACCGCCTATCCTGTTCAGGGTCACGGGGAGCAAGACCCTATCCCAGCTGACTTTTAAGTAGTTGCCAGTCAGTCGCAGGGCAGGCTGTGACCGTGTTTTTAGCAAATAGGTTGCACGCAATCAAGTAAAATATTTCAAACATGTTCTTGTATGACATTTTTTAAAAGTTACTTTAAATTCTGCAGCCAGTTATTAATCGTGATTTATCAACATTTAAAAGTGTGATTAATATTATATATATATATATATATATATATATATATATATATATATATATATATATATATATATATATATATATATATACATATATAAATATATATACATATATACACACACCCGGGTTCAATCCCCCGGCCCCGCCTGTGTGGAGTTTGCATGTTCTCCCCGTGCCTGCGTGGGTTTTCTCCAGGCACTCCTGTTTCCTCCCACATTCCGAAAAACATGCATGCGAGGTTAATTGGCACCTCTAAATTGCCCGTAGGTGTGAATGTGAGTGCGAATGGTTGTTAGTTTGTGAGGCAGACGCTCTAACCAGTCGTCCACCGTGCCGCCCATTCTTAATCCATAGGGTTTAATATGACATTGGTCCACCCTCTGCAATTATAACATCACAAACTCTTCTGGAAAGGCCTTCTACAAGGTTTAGGAGTGTGTGCATGGCAATTTATGACCATTTTTCCAGAAGTGCATTTGTGCGGTTACACACTGATCTTGAACAAGAAAGTCTGGCTCCCAGTCTCTGCTCTAATTCATTCAAAAGTGTTCTATAGGGTTGGGGTCAGGATTGTGCAGGCCAGTCAAGTTCGTCCACTTTAAACTCTCATCCATGTCTTTATGAACCTTGATTTGTGCATTGATGCACATTAATGTTGGAACAGGAAGAAGCCATCTCTAGTTTCTAAAATATTAGCCCCTGAGCTCCAGTGAAAGTCAAACACCAGTTTAAAATATGACAAATGGAAAACATATTTATTCAATAAGGTTTAGATTTTTTTGTAGTAACCATCACCATAGCTTACTGGTTATATACTGTACTATATTGGTATTTATTTATTTCGATTTTTTTGCATTAGAAATCTGAAATCTTTGCATAGTTATCGAGCGTGAAATTATGAGATAGTGGTGCAGGAAAATTAGGTCTGACAGATGATAAATATAGGTAGTCAAAAGTGATATCCTGAGGTGCACATCAGCATGAAGAGTTATACCAGCTGCTTGGCTGACAGCATGAGGCTTCATTACTGTAAGATAAAGACATTCATACGCAGCCAACAGTGTGAAGCACTCCTCTGAGCACACACCTACACTTCCTACTGATGAATCATGCTCTGTGTTTTAGGGGAGTAAAGGAATCCTTCAAAGGTTTCTGTGTATTCACTGCATCATGTGCTAAAGCAAATTAGCATGATCCTCTCTTATCCTCAAAGCTTTGTCACCTGGGCTATTCCATCATCATAGCTCCCTCTAATGGGATTACACTACATGTTCACGATAGGTGATGTGTAGGCTGGTGGGAATGATCTTGTCTGTTTTCTCTGTGACCACATCTGTCTGCATCATTGATGCTCTATGCATATTACATATATGCTTATTGCTACTATATACTGTGTGTGTGTGTATATATATCCATCCATCCATCCATTTTCTGAGCCGCTTCTCCTCACTAGGGTTGCGGGCGTGCTGGAGCCTATCCCAGCTGTCATCGGGCAGGAGGCGGGGTACACCCTGAACTGGTTGCCAGCCAATCGCAGGGCACATACAAACAAACAACCATTCGCACTCACATTCACACCTACGGGCAATTTAGAGTCGTCAATTAACCTAGCATGCATGTTTTTGGGATGTGGGAGGAAACCGGAGTGCCCGGAGAAAACCCACGCAGGCACGGGGAGAACATGCAAACTCCACACAGGCGGGGACGGGGATTGAACCCCACACCTCAGAACTGTGAGGCTGACGCTCTAACCAGTCGTCCACCGTGCCGCCAAAAAACGAACAAAATATAGATAATGCTTCATGTTTTGATCATATGGGTAGAAGAAAAATCATGCATTGTAAAAATGCATTATACATAGGTAAAAGGGTTTTCCAGAATTTTGAGGTCATCTTTGGGGGTGCGCATTACACACGAGAAATTACAGTAGATTTTTCTTTTTGACTGTGCTTGCAGCGGGACACCTCACATCCCTGTCAATGGCTGTGTTAACAGCTTAGTGGACTGCTACCAACTTGAAAGAAAACAAAAACCTTTGGTTAAATGTTTTCATAGTTAAAACTAACCTGTTCACCTTTAAAGAAAGCTTGTTTAGTCCTGGCCAAGCTATTTTCACTCATGGTCAAATATATAGTGTATCATTGAACATTGAATGTGATCATCTTGTTGAGAGCCGCCTGTCCATGTATTTCCTCTGTTATTGTCTGTGCACCATCCATTATGTGACCGCAAAACAAACACACAATAAATAAATGTTCACTGTAGGTGATCGGTAGGGTGATGGGAATTATCTTGTCTGTTTGCTCTGTGACCACACACACACACACACACACACACACACACACACACACACACACATATCCATTTTCTGAGCCGCTTCTCCTCACAAGGGTCGCGGGAGTGCTGGAGCCTATCCCAGCTATCATCGGGCATGAGGCAGGCTATACCCTGAACTGGTTGCCAGCCAATCGCAGGGCACACACAAACAAACAACCATTCACACTCACATCCACACCTACAGGCAATTTAGAGTCTCCAATTCATGCATGTTTTTGGGATGTGGGTGGAAACCGGAGTGCCCGGAGAAAACCCACTCAGGCATGGGGCAATTTAGAGACTTCAATTAACCTACCATGCATGCGTTTGGGATGTGGGAGGAAACCGGAGTGCCCGGAGAAAACCCACGCAGGCACGAGGAGAACATGCAAACTCCCGGTCCTCAGAACTGTGAGACAGATGCTCTAACCAGTCGACCACCGTGCCTGCACACACACACACACACACACACACATGCACACACACACACACACAGAGCGGCTGAAGGAAGAATTTAACACGTCACCATTTTTCTCATGACACATATTTCCAAAGGTGCTATTACTTTCCTCAGTATTCTTGATGCAAAGGCGATAAGTCTCTTTTCCCCAGTTGGGATGATGTGTGACACAACTGCACCCACCCCATAAGGTGAGGCATCACATGCCAGCTGTAGTGGTATTTTTGGGTCAAACTGGGCCAGGGCCCCCGGGTTGACAACAGCTGCCTTTACGTCTTTGAATGCAAAATCACATTTGTCAGTTCATTTCCATGTTGTTGCTTTGTTGAGCAGTACATGTAATGTTTTTTTACATGTTAGTCAAGTTGGGCATATATTTTGCATAGTAGGTCAACAATCCAAGAAAGGACCTCAACTGACTCATGTTTTTGGGAGATGGCGCTTCAACAATAGCCTTCACCTTAGACGGTGCCTTGTGGAGACCTATGCTTTCAATCACATGTCCCAAGTATTCAACAGAAGGCTGGAAAAACTCACATTTGTCTTGTCGGACCTTCAACCCATATTCTCCCAGACGTTGTAGAGTCGCAACCAGATTCCATAAGTGGGACTGCTCATCTGGTCCTGTAATGAGCAAGTCATCCGGGTAACACTGAACCCCCGAAAGGTCACTTCGGGTCTGGTCCATTGCCCTTAAAAATTATGCTGGAGGTAATCCCAAAAGGGAGCTTCTGGTACCGGTATATTCCTTTGTGAGTCACAATAGTGAGCGATTCCTGTGACACGTGCTCCAAATGCATTTGAAGATATGCTTGCGATAACTCTATCTTGCGAAACGGTTAAATAGTGTTATTTTCTACCTCTTTGTGTTTCCCTATAGATCCTTTGTACATTTCATTAAATATTCTATAAAATTCCACTCTTGATTATGTTTTGTGTGTGTTATGACTTTAAGTAAGCCTCTGTCATCTAGAACTCCTGTTCTAGATGACAGAGGAGTTCTAGATGACAGAAAAAAATGTAGCAACCTGTTTTTGGACATACTTGGCAAATAAAGATGATTCTGATTCTGATTCTGATGAGACTGTTGTTGTCACTTTCTCCTAAATATTTATACATATAAAAAGTGGCGTGGTGCCCCTTTACGAGAGAAATTAGTTTGATTTTAACGTTGAAGCGTAAATCGAACTAAGAAGTGAACACAGGCGTTTACCTTCCTTCGTATCTTTTCCCAAATTAATAATTTTTTTATCCAAACCATTACACGCTTTTATATATATATGTGTGTAGGCGGCATGGTTAGCACATCTGCCTCACAGTTCTGATGACCGGGGTTCAAATCCCGGCCCCGCCTGTGAGGAGTTTGCATGTTTTCCCCGTGCCTGCGTGGGTTTTATCCGGGTACTCCGGTTTCCTCCCACATCCCAAAAACAAGTGTGGTAGGTTGATTGAAGACTCTAACTTGCCCGTAGGTGTGAATGGTTGTTTGTTTATATGTGCCCTGCAATTGCCTGGTGACCAGTTCAGGGTGTACCCCGCCTCTCACCCGAAGATAGCTGGGATAGGCTCCAGAACGCCCATGACCCTAGTGAGGATAAACAGTATAGAAAATGGATGGATAATTATGTCTTTAATATATATAAACGGTGACCGACTGGTTATAGCGTCTGCCTCACAGTTCTGAGGACCAGGGTTCAATCCCCGGCCCCGCCTGTGTGGAGTTTGCATGTTCTCCCCGTGCTTGCGTGGGTTTTCTCCGGGCACTCCGGTTTCCTACCACATCCCAAAAACAAGCATGGTAGGTTAATTGACAACTCTAAATTGCCCGAAGGTGTGACCGTGAGTGCGAATGGTTGTTTGTTTGTATGTGCCCTGCGATTGGCTGGCAACCAGTTCAGGGTGTACCCCGCCTCCTGCCAGACGATAGCTGGGATAGGCGCCAGCACGCCCGCGACCCTAGTGAGGAGAAGCGGCTCAGAAAATGGATGGATGGATATATACATGTACACACACACACACACACACAAACAGGTATAAAACATTGCCGTGCTGCGCCCCACAGTAATTAGAACCACTGTTAGAATCTTGTTCGATACTCTACTCGTTATGCACGGAGATGAAACATGTCTTGTACTTCTAGAAATTGGCAGAGGATGCTACCAGCATGGACATGTCCTCCCCAATGGCTCTTTGTGGGGTCTTCAGGAAAACAAAGTCAATAGAACTTTGATCACTAAGACATGGATATCGATTTATTGTCTCTTACTATGAGGAAAGGTGGTGGTGTAGTGAGGAAGTGGAGAAAGCAGCTGGAGTGAGGCATGATCATGGTTCAGAAGACCGAGACTAACACAGAAGAATGCAGGGAGACAAGAATGTTTTTTTAGTTCACAAACAAAGAGTTGCTAGTGCTTTAGAAGGAAACTGTTGGGAGTTATGAAATAGACAGAAAGGAGGACACAGCCAGGGCTGCAGTCTAAAAATAATGCCGCTGTATTTTGGCAAGCTTCAGGGATCTGCGTATTTTCATTTTTCATGCCAGTTCAAGATACTGAATTCACTTTTTTTCTTTTTCTCCTCATCAAATGAATGTTATATAAATTGCTCATCATGTTCTTAATTATGTCTTACATTATCCCATGTTAAACTCATTTTCTCAATAGCTCAGTTTTTCCTCCACCAGGTTTATTGTTGCACAGCCCTCATTACCATTACCTCATTATCAGATCTCATTACCAATCATCCACAATGTATGACCAAGCTTGCAGATCCTTCTTATCTTGATCTGTCAAACAATGTTCTTAAAGTCTGTGTATATTGTCTGGCCTGTTGATCTTTCTTTGACTGCTCTTGGGAAAGGTATGAACCTATACTTTTCAGCATCAACAATCAGGTCTAATGTATGTCAAATGATATTAATCTTCCGTCTCTCCTTGTCCTCTGCATCCTCTGCTGTAACTCTGCAAATCTTCTTTCATCACATGCATAAATTTCCACTTCGGTCTTCCTCTTTGCCTCCAACACTGCTGGTCTCACTAACATCCTTTCAGTTTTTCTTTTCACTTTAGCTGGTGCTTTTCCGTCAAGGTTTAGCCCTGACGCTTTCCTGAACCTGCTCCAACCTGCTTGCAATCTCTTTTTCATCTCTCTTCCCATTGAGCTATCCTGTCGAAGGTAAAATGGGATATTTGCTTCTTTACAGCAGTCTGGAAGACAGTACAAGTTTATCTTTTATAACCAGGCCATAGTGTCCTAATGACCCTCACTGTCACTGCTTAGTCCTCAATAGTCACCAAACCTTTACCATTACTGGTGGGTCTGTTGTTGCATTAGGACACTTTGGTCTTCTTCAAAGCTGGACAGTCTGTGATTCTTCCTTGGAAATCTCTCTGACACATTTACATTATTAGCAATATTAAGGTCCTACAACTACAAATTCCTTTGAATGTCACATACAGCCCAGTTGATGGTATTTGGACTCAGGATTAGAGAGAATACACCCCTGTCTTGCTAGAGCTCTGACTTTGAACTGTTGTCTCATTGCGTTATCTTGAAAACACACTGCACTTGAATCGCTCCCCATTCCGTGGGTCCTACAGGCTTTCTTTGTGAATGTGGTCAGATTCCCTTCTGAAGTCACAGAATTTGAGCTACAGGGATACATTATCCTGTATTCCAGGCACTTCTCAATCATATTGTGAAGTTCAAATTTGTGATCAATTTCACCAAACTCCTTGTTTAATCTTACACCCACATTCAGTACAGGAAGCTGTGGAGCCAAGAGAAACGCAACGAAATGAAGACAATAGACTGGTGAGAATAAATTAATGCAATTTCATAGAAGAAATGTTGAATCAAGTTTTAAATGCTTAAATGTTAGTGCTTCTGATAGTCTTGAGACAAGCAGAGAAGCTCTAGCAGGCCATGACTATCTGCAACTACTATTGTGTATCGTGTTGACTTCAAGTTAACTTCTACGTCCATTTAGTAGATGCTTGATGAGAATATTTTGAGCATACCACTTTATTGTTTTTGCCATGGTTCTTCAGGGAATCAATTCTTGTATTCAAAGTACAGCTATATATAAAAAAAGCAGGAATATTTCTTGCCTTTTACTATTATTTCCAGTACATTTTGGTGCTGTCATCTAGCTAGTCTTTAATATTTTTCTGGTTCCATAATCCACCACAGATTCATTTCTTCATCTGCACAGAAAACACTGTTATTTGCCATTCACTGAAACATTTCTCTCTTTGCTGTCCTTACATTTCAACCCCTTTGAGAGTTGACCTTTCCATAGCAAGTTAAGTAATACCCCTGGGAGTTTCAATATGGAAGATGCAATATGTGGTTCCCTGCAGTCACCATATTTAGGCTTGGCTGAGAAAGGGCTTTAGCCTGCAGTTCAGTTTATTCTTATTTTATAAAGAGCAGTGGTGGCAGGGGGGAACCTTGGAGGATGCGGGAAAAACACTCATTCCGCTTGATTGGAGATTCAACGCTGTGTGGGTTATGAGCAGAGAACTAGGACCCTTCCCCCACAATTTGTATTTGATGCACTGTTTTCACTGCAACAATGGCTCGACTAGTGGCCTTCTGTAAACAGTGTACTTGATCACCAAAGAAATGCTGATGTAGAATGGTGCATATAGAGGGAAGTGTGCAGTTGATACACTTCATAAAAGGTGTTTGAGCTGCTCAACATTTCAGGTTCAATGATTTAATTGGAGCAGCATTGTGGATGTAGTTGTTAGCAAGTCTGCCTCACGGCTGAGAGGTTCTGGGTTCTAATCTCTGCTCAGGCTCTTCCAAGATTGCATGTTCACCCCGTGTTCACATAGGTTTTTTTTAGGTACTCTGGCTTCCTTCCACATTTCGAAAGCGTGTATTTTAGGTTCATTGAACATTTTAAATTGTCCATAAGTGTGAATGTGAGTGTGAATGATTTTCTATACATTATGTGCCCTGCGATTGTCTAGCAACTAGTCTAGAGTGTACCCCGCCTCTCAACTGAAGTCAGCTAGAATAGGCTCCATAATGTGACTGTAACACATAATACTATAGCTTGATAATTTATTGAAATATGTGTTGCTGCATAATGTAAAATCTGTATCTTTATGATTTTGTCTTTGTTTCACAGACATGGAACATGGAATTTACGAGAAAGTTTATCCAAAAAATCTGATTTATTATTACTATTATTATATATTTTTTATTTTCCAACATGGCGCCTAACAGTGTGGCTGCCTCGGTAATGAGCTCTCTAGTACTAGTACTAGACTTGTACTCTAGTCTATGTTTTTGTGTTTTTTGTTCGTCTTTGGAGACGTCACATGACTTACTTACACAAGGGAAGACTTGCTAAACATTAGAGAGTCTACTTTCTTTCACCAACTTTCACAAATTCTCTCTCTGAGTTACTTACCGGTGGAGTGGCTGTGATCTATGGCGCATGGAGGCGATGCCACAGGGGGAAGCGAGCAGGAGTGCAGCTCACGCTCCGCAAGAGAAGATTCCGAATGCTGCTCCCGTCGATTAACCAAATCTACGCTCTTTACCCAACAAAATGAACGAGCTTCATTTTCTCACAAAGAAAAGTCAAGACTTTGGACATCCTGTGCTTCACGGAGACATGGATTTGTGAATGCGTCCCAGATGGCGGCGTAATGCTACACTGAGCGGACCGCATCACGGAGCTATCAGGGAAAACAAAAGGTGGCGGAATATGCTTCTACAACCCCAATTCCAATGAAGTTGGGACGTGTTAAACATAAATAAAAACAGAATACAATGATTTGCACAGTGGTAAACATGACCCTGTCCCAGCTTTTATGGAATGTGTTGCAGTCATAAAATTCTAAGTTAATTATTATTTTCTAAAAAACAATAAAGTTTATCAGTTTGAACATTAAATATATTGTCTTTGTAGTGTATTCAATTAAATATAGGTTGAACATGATTTTCAAATCATTGTATTCTGTTTTTATTTATGTTAAATACAACGTCTCAACTTCATTGGAATCAGGGTTGTATATCAACAAAAAATGTTGTACCGATGTCTCGGAGCTCAACACACACTGGAGCATGGACTTAGTTCCTGTTTTTGAACTGTAAGCCATTCTACTCATCGCATGAGTTCGCCTCTTTCATCCTCGCCGGTGACTACATTCCTCCCAAGGCAAACACAAACTGCAAAAAAAAAAAAATCACTGCTAACACTCGCTCAACCATGAACTCCCTAAATACAAGCAGCATTTTGACTGTCCTACCAGGGAAAACAACATTCTAGACCATTGCTATACCACGCTAAATGACGTATACTGTGCTATCCCCCGTGCAGCTCTGGGCTTGTCTACTTAATTTACTTAATAGCAACATACAGGCACAAACTTAAATGTGCGAAGCCTATGGTGAAAACAGTGAAGAAGTGGACAAATGAAGCAAAGATAGAACTTCAAGGTTGTTTAGACTGCAGAGACTGGAGTGTCTTTGAAATTTCAACTGACAGCCTGGATGAATACTGCAGATAGTGTCACATCCTATATCAAAGATGTCTGTATACCAAAAAATACATTTTGCACGTTCAATAAAAACAAGCCGTGGTTCACTGCTAAACTTCAGCAACTTCTCCAGGCTAAAGAGGACACCTATCGAAGTGTTGACATGCGTTTTCTTGCGTTTACGCTAGAAATCAGAAATTCACATCGTGAAGAGAAATTATGCAGAAAAGCTGGAACAGTTTACTAACAATGACCCTAAGTCAGTCTGGAGAGTATTAAAATCGCCTGGAGAGTATTAAAATCGCTAACCGATGACAAGCGACCATCCCCCAAGCGGAGAGCAATAAAGGGCTAGTTGACCACTTGAACACCTTCTACTGCATATTTCAAAAGGACACTTTCACACCCCATACCCACCATGAACAGGATGTGAGACACATCTTCAAACTACAAAAGATCAACAAAGCGTCCCCAACCTACCTCAAAGTTAGCGCGGATCAGCTCGCTCCAGTCTTCACACTGATCTTCAATAGATCTCTGGAACTGTTTGCTCGGTAGGCAAGACCCCTTATGAAAAGTAAAACTAGTTTTCTCTCGCCTAGACGTGGGTCACCGGGGCCCCCCTCTGGAGCCAGTCTTCTCGAGAAGGGTTGGACTCTCTTCCACTCTGGAGTTGCCCATGGTGAGAGTCACCAATCAGGTATGGGTAGACTGATGTCTCAGTGCCTGTACATTGGGGTTCACCCCGGTGGATGAGAGTGTAGTGTTTTTTCGCCCGCGAACATTTCGTTAAAAAAAAAAAAACTAATCTTTTTACTGACCGTATTGAACTGAATCAGTTTATGAAATGATTCATTCTTTGAGCTTGGCCACTGCCGTGAGCGAGTCGGCTGGGAGTGTAAACGGAACTGCTGTAGCGTTCTGTCACTCACTTCTGAATCTTCGCTGAATGACTAATGAGCACCCAGCATGTGGGTGGGGTTGAGGGGGGGGACTTCATTAATTGTACTGCCATGTGATTTGCGATTCGCCAGTGTTGTCATTCACTTCGGCAAATGACGAATGAGCAGACAGCATCAGGCAGCACCAAGCAGGCGGCGGAGAAATGAGCTGAATGTACTATTGAGGTACAAGGTGCTTTTATTGTCAATTCTTCAATATGCGTAAAACATACAGAGGATTGAAATTACGGGATGTGTGTGTGCGTGTGCTTGTGTGTGTGTGAGTGTGTGTACATCTACATGTTTGTGGGGTGTCAGAGTTCAGGGGTACAGAGGACAGAAGAGGTAGAGGAGGCAGAGCGGGCAGAGAGTTTAGATTCCTGACAGCCTGATGGATAGAACTTGTCTTTGAGTCGGCTAGTCCTGGCGTCTCGCCCGCAGTTAGCTGGGATAGGCTCCAGCATGCCTTAAATAAATTACCGGTACTAACAGTGACTCTCCAAAAGCAATGGTATTCATGAATAGAGGAATTGAAAAAGAGGGAAAATTCAATAACTTGTGTGTGGCAAAATTGTCATCATTCCAAGGTTTCAACGTGTAAAGTTCATTTTCTAGTTTTACTTGGGTATTGTATACGACATTATATTATCCCTCTGGTTTGTTTATTTAGAGCTTGATTTGATAAACACAGAGACAGACGACGCCTGATTGCCAATTGAATTACAGATTCATTGCTCATTAGCGCTTCTTATTTGCCTTTTGAGCACTCTCCGACTGCCTGATTGAAGAATTGATTGTTTTCTTCAACAAATCTAAAGACATGCTAATTTGCTATTGATTTGCTCAAATTAATGTTACAATGGATCTTTGCTAAAGACTGAATGAGCTAAGTAGCATCATTGGGAAGATGTGCTTTAGTTTGCCTTTCCTGGGTTATTTTAGTTTTGGATGATAGCTCACAGTATTCATTTATCTGTCCCAGTAATGCTGTCCAAGGCACTGTGGAACTTTTTATTTGATAACATAATGTAGGTGCAGTGTTTTAAAACTGCATAAAAATGTAATAGGAAATAATAATAATAATATGAATTCTCCTACTTTATGTATTGCTGAAAACTGTCAAAATGGTACCCAATATATCACAAGTACACTCATAGCATCATGCTTTATGCTGTTGAGTGATGATGGATGACACACACACAAATGTGGCGCATGCACAGTGCCACAGACCGGAGTAGTTAAGACGCTTGCGTCATTGTTTTCAAAGTATGCATCAGTCAAGCTTAGTTGCAAGAGTGCTGTCCGTCATGTCCCAATGGAGACGAAAATGGAAGATGTGCAATATATTCTACTGTATATGCGCATTTCAATGTGAACCATTAGTGCTGTCAATTGTAGCGTATATTGGGCTAAAACGTAATTTATTTAAGGAATACATTTGTCGAACGTGAACGGCTGCGTTCACTTCCGGGTTAGTTTGATTTACGTTTTAACGTCACAATCAAGCTATTTTTGTCTCGTAAAGGGCACCAGGTCTCCTTTTTTATGTGTAGAATTGGGGAAACGTGACAAAAAAACTCTTATCAATCTCATAATCTCAAGGTTGCTACATTTCCATCCATCCATTTTCAACACCGCTTATCCTGGTTAGGGTCGCGGGACGCTGGAGCCTATCCCAGCTGACTTCAGGCGAATGGCGGACTACACCCTGAACTGGTCGCCAGTCAGTCGCAGGGCACATATAGACACGGACAACCATTCACACTCACATTCACACCGTCACTGTGTGGGAACTGAACCCACTACAGTTGCTACATTTAGGAAATATAAATTCTAAATTACAGAGGTTTCATTATTAAACTCAAAACACACACAAAACACAAAAATGAGTGGAATTTTCCGAATATTTAATAAAATCTATGATTGATCTATAGGGAAACAAACACAGGGGTCTAACTACAAAAAGAAAATAACACTCAGGGTAAACGAAAAGGGAAGATAGGAGATTGTGTGTTGCTGGACTAAAAATTAGCGTGAATAGGTTGCACTGTGTGGAGCGAGTACAAAGTTGGAACTTGTTTGAAGGTAGTATTTTCCCCCAAATTATAAGGCACTAATTTTGTCCATTCTGGCAACAATTGTGGTGTCCTACTCACGACTGTAGATGTGTGGGTCTTTGGGTTAGTCTGTTTCAGTCGTCTTGGGATGCACGGAGGCAGGTTTGGTTGAAGAAAAAGGATGTACAAAAATAAAACAAAAACAGGCGGAAAAAGGAGAAGTTGTCCCGTCGTTGTGCGCTCGTAACTTTCCTGCCGATCGAACTTGTGGCGGGCCCAGCTCTGGTTTAGTGTGGTTTAACTTCTTTATACACATGTACGCAGAGCTGGGTAGAGTAGCCAAATATTCTACTCAAGTAAGAGTACTGTTACTTTTGAAAAATATGACTCAAGTAAAAGTAAAAACACACACTGCACAAGGATGTACTCCCTCTAATAACTGGCACGTGGCTGTGTTCAGAAGTTACAGGTCACATTCAAACTCATGTTCAATGGGAGTCCACACATACCTGCCACCATTTCAATTTGTAAGCGGAAAAAAAACAACACATGCAGAGGGCCTTACAGAAACATTATTTGCTTTATCCACTGAAATGAGTGAATGAAGAAGCTGTTTGCTGACCTGACTTATGATAAAGTGTGTGTGTGTGTGCGAGAGAGAAAGAGAGAGAGAGAGAGAGAGCACAGAACGTGTCAGAGAAGATGCATGTTTTACAGTTACTTGTGACCATAAAATAGTGCTAAAGTTGCCAGATGCACAGCCAAAACAACAGCAAAAACATTCCAACTTAACGCAAGGTGTTTTCTCAAGTTAGAAGTGGGCTGAAATTTCCAAGTTTGGGCAGTGACAAAAGTACGCTGCATGTTAAAGCTGTTGTTTTTCGTAGTCTGTAATGTAAACACGAGTCGCAACTGTCACAACTCACTTTGATTGGCCTGCGAAGCCCAATAGAAGACTGTGTGCTGACGTGAATTTCTTGTGTCGTTTCATCACTGTGGTAATCACAGTGGATTGAAGCCAACGGCGCCCGACAAAGTCGAAAACTAAACTCTAAAAATAGATAACGCACGCAATTATAAATAAAGTAACGACCTGCATGTAGATTATTGTAACAGAGTAAAAGCACATATTCTTCTTCACATAAATACTCAAGTAAAAGTACAAAGTATGCTTCATTAAGTACAATTTATCCAAAATGTTTCTTGAGTATACGTAACGGAGTAAATGCAATGCATTACTACTCACCTCTGCATGTATGACAGTTAAAAATGTTAAAAAAGTTACTCCTAACTTAATGCATTCCCGATATCTATAACACGCATCAGTGAATGGCGAGTCATTTTCTTTTACTTTTGCTAGGGTTTAATTTTTTTTATTCTCGTATGGCTTTTGCAAAATGCTACTTAGAAGATATTTGATATAGTCTTTAGACTTACGGACCTATGCACACCTAGGTCTCCCAGCTTTCAGGTGCTAGGATAGTAACTAAAACATTGTTTGTAAATGGTGTTTTTTAGTGTTTTAAACCTGTATAGCTATGTATATTGGTCTTAATACAGAATTGATTGACTTCTTCATTGACCTATCAAACTTACAGAAAAAAACCCTCGTTTTAAAAAAATGCTGGGTGTGTAAGCCTTGTCTATCCTATATAGAGTGGTCCATCATACAGTTATATGACCCCTTGTAATGACTGTTTCCTCTGTTTAAATTTAGAGAGGGTGTGCCGTGTATGTTAGAAACACTGAAACACTTTAGAAATGTGCGTAACTGCCCTTCTTCTATGGTCAAGCCCCTCGCCCCTCCCACTACAGATGTATGTTTGCCCCCATCCATCCTATTTATTCCTATCTCAAGCACTGACATGGTAAGACGTTCTCTGACTTTCTAACTACTATTCAATAGTTTTAAAGATGAAAAGATGCTTTGCTATGCTTTTATTTAGGAGTTTTTTTTAAAGATACTTCTTCTACAGTTTAAGATAACCCCCCTATTCACCCCCACCTTGCTCTCACATAGAGATAGATGAACTTGTGCGAACCCTCTAGCCCCCCTGCTGTTACCTTCCTCATTCATGCTACCACTTTGTGACTTGACGATAGGCATTGATGTAGCCTGGGCAGTGCGTGATCCTTTGACGTGCCAGATTTTTATTGTTTTGTAACACTTTAAAGTGCCAGGTGGCCACTCATGACACTTTTAAGTGGCAGTTTTATTTTTTAATAACTCTTTGAAGTACCAGTCATATTGTTTAATAACCCTTTGGAGTGCCAGGAGGCCACTCATGACCCTATGAAGTACCGATTTTATTGTTTAATAACTCTTTGAAGTGGCAGTATTAGTTTAAGAACCCTTTGAAGTATAATTTTTATTGTTTTATGACCATTTGAAGTAGGAGTTTTATTAAGAACCCTTTGAAGAATTTCTTTTATTGTTTTATGACCATTTGAAGTGGCAGTTTTATTGTTTTATGGTCGTTAGAGGGAGCCATAGTGACATCATGTGATCAAAACAAAGCCGATAAAGGTCATAGGTCAAAGCCATAAAACTGTCAATACCTGACGTGTCAAAACTTTGACGAAAGGCCCACTTTTTCATTTTTTTATTGATAGAAAGACATAAAATTTATGCTTTTTCCTGGAATTCTTTAATTTCTGTCATTTTGTTTGTTCTTGGGTTAGATAAATGTGGGTGAGTCTTACCTGCATCATTGGCTGTTTCCCTGCATTCTGGTCCATCTGCTTCCACCTTTTGCCTCGCCAACCATCAAATCAATTGCTTTAATAAGTTCACCAGCTAGATACTGTTTGAGTGGTTGCTTTTTGGTGCTGAGAGGATAGTACGCAGTAAGTTTTATGCCAAAAACCAGATCGGTTCGTGAACCAAAATGGCATTATAGTACCACAACAAAAAAATAATCATTTCTTCTTTGGACCATGCTATTTCCCTCCATCAATTTTTTTTGTCAGTTGTGCTTTATTGTACATACTGTACTTAGCAGTGGTGACTTTGCATGCGGGGCAGTGTCCACCAGATGGTGTCATCTTTCTGCTTTGATATGCATTTTTATGTAATACAGAGCAGTTATTCAGTTGTGAAGTTAACACTTAAAAACTGAAATAAGTGTCTGTAATTTTCTCAGTGTATGCTTGACGTCTGCTCTACTGTATGTCCAGGGGCACAGTGCCTTCAGCCCCTATTTTGTAATTCAAACAGACATGGGGCAATCCTGTTGCCCTATGGTGCTGTGTTTGCTAAATTAGGTGCTCGTATTTCGACTACTCGGACATCAAACACGAGATCGCCACCACTGTTTGTGTCCATGTCTGCTCCCAAGGCATTCATAAATGCATTTGTGGAGTAGTTTTAAAATTGTTGTTGAGGTAGGGCTGGGTGATTAAATGATCGCAATTAGCAATCATCATAAATTTCAGGTCCATCATGATGATCAGTTTTGTGTGTATTTCCTTGATCTAACATAGTGGAAATATGCATGACAACAGCCAATAAGAGTCAACCTTTTCCTGTTCCACTTCCATTTGGACGAAATTAAACAGAAACCGCGCCTCCTTGGCTTTTGCACGCCATAATGAGACATTCCGTCCGACTCAGCCGTCCTCCCACGGAGCCTGTTGCCTTGTTGGCGGGCCCTCCTCACCCGGACTTTGACCTGGCGACCCCACAGTGGGCTGTCCATCAAGCAACACGTTTCACCAAGTCCCAAGTGATTATGTGAAAAGCATGTCATCAAAGCAATGTATTTATGTTGAAATCAGCGTGGTTCCTAATAGCGGCTAATTTGGCCACCGGATTCATATATTCTTTTATCGTTAATCATCTGAAGCTCTCTGCAATTGGTGTGTAACAGTGAAAGGTTTTCCTCTTAAGCTTACTGTTGTAGCGGACATGCTCCCGGCAACCTGAAGTGACACAGTGACTCCCCACGGCTTCTTCCAAGCCGCCCTGCTGTGAGACAGTCGCTAAGAGGACGCCTGGCGTGCTGGAGTGGACCCTAAAGTAATTAGCAGATCGCCTCGAAATCTTGGTTTGCAGTCATCAAAGAGTCCTTGGCTTCGTTTGGACTGACAGCAGCCCAAAAGGGACCGATCGACAATGGAATGCAAATACAGCAACAAACTATTTGCTTAATATTCAAACGTGCACGCAAGGCGAGATTTTGAGAACGGTTTATCTTGATTAGACTCCAAGCAGCATGAAATGTTATTTGATCCATAAGCAGTTGATTTGCCAAGACTAAAGTTTAAACAGTCACTCTATATGCTTGACCTGTGAGTACAGAGTACAAAGTTGAGATTATTCTATATTAATATATGATTTTAAACCCACTTTATAGGTCAAAATTGTAAACTAGATTCAAGCTGATGGGTGTGGTCTTGTCTGGTCCTCGGTCGTCTTCGACACGCCCCCGGGGTATTTAACTCTTGACTCCCGCCGTCTTGCTTCTCTTGTGTTTTTTTTCTCTCTTGGTGTCCTGGCTGGCTAACCTCGGCAACCCCTCTCCTTTCTTTGTTCAGGCACGCGGCTCGGTAACTGCTGGCCTTGGGGATGGAGACTCGGCTTCCCAGCCTATCCGTGGGCCACCGCTAGGTGATCGGAGCAGCTGCTACTAAAGTACCAGGTACGCTTCCAGCCAAGCGTGAGCAAGACGGTCATATTTTTCCAACGAGGCGTGACGAACAAAAGTTTTCTGCTTCCGCCTCTTTTGTTTTTGTTTCATTTTTGTGCATCTTTTTCTTTAACCAAACCTACCTCCTCGCCTCCTGAGACGCGCCCAGAGAGACCACGCCCAGAGAGACCAGCTGATCTACATTTGTGAGTAGACACTGCAAGTGTTTGCCAGACTGTACAATATTAGTGCCTAATAATTTCGGGGAAATTACTAGATTCAAACAAAATCTCAACTTTGTCCTCTGTCTCTCTCTCGTCCGGAAGGGATGTGTTAAACGCTTGTGTTTTCAACATTAGTCCAACACACAATGTTCTATTTCCCTTTTCGTACACCTATTTTCCTTCTTTTTAACATCCATCCATCCATCCATTATCTGAGTCGCTTCTCCTCACTAGGGTCGCGGGCGTGCTGGAGCCTATCCCAGCTATCATCGGGCAGGAGGCGGGGTACACCCTGAACTGGTTGCCAGCCAATCGCAGGGCACATACAAACAAACAACCATTCACACGCACAGTCACACCTACGGGCAATTTAGAGTCTTCAATTAATGCATGTTTTTGGGAACCGGAGTGCCCGGAGAAAACCCACGCAGGCGGGGCCGGGGATTGAACCCGGGTCCTCAGTCACTGTCATCTTTCATCTTCAATACAAAGTCAATGTGGGATGTGTGGGCTAACACGGAAGTACAGTATGTGATTTAAAGACAAGCCAAGAGATCATCATGATAAAGTTTACACTTTGACGTTCTAAATCCCCAATCGCTATTCGCATTGACAGTAATGAATAACGAATCACAATTGCCTAGCGGTGACCCACGTAGGCCGGGAAGCCAACTTTCCATCCCAGGTTCGCGTTGGCCGAACCTCATGTTCGACCAAAGAAAAGGGAAAGGGGGAGGGGCTACGCGAGGCCAGCCCCGCAGCGATAGGGAGGTTAGCCAGGAAGAGCCAAGAAGAAAGGCACAAGAGAGCGAGAAGAGGCGGGAGTCAAAGGTTAAATACCCAGGGGGTGTGTCTAAGGGACAGAGAAACTGGAGAAGACCACGCCCATCGACTTGAATTTTGCTGTTAAAAAAAACAAAAAAATGGTGTAAAAATCATATATTAATATAAAATACTCCCATCTTTGTACTCTTACTCATCGGTCAAGCATATAGAATGATTGTTTACACTTTGGTCAGATTAACTTATTGTTCAATACAACTTGGAAGAAAGCAGTTTATCAAGTTGTTGGGGGGGTTGCTATGACAACCGAGCCATAGTCACTACACCTTGCAGCATGTAAATTAGACTTTGTATGTTCATCCCAGGCATAGTGTCTGAGGAATCTGGGCTCAGGCCTTCATGTGTGATGCTTGCATGTTCTCCCTTTGCTTTATGGGTTTTCTCTGGGTGCACTGCATTCCAATAACATGTATGTAAGGTTAATGTATTTTTCCATACAGGTAAGTGTGAATAATTGTTAGTCTAGATGTGACCTATGATTAGCTGGCGACCAGTTCATGATGTACCCCGCCTCTCGCCCAATGTCAGCTGGTATAGGCTCCCGCTCAGTGGCTCAGGCGATAGATGTAGCGGATGGATGGATGTTCATCCCATGTTGTAATATCAAGGTATTTTGGACATCTCAGATTGGTTTTACAATCATTTAAGAAAAACATTCTGATTCTAAAATGTGTAATGAAACTGAAGCAGTAAGGAAGAGGAGAGTGTATTCATTATATTGGTCTCATCTTCCCTGAGACTCAACTTGGTTCAAATTACTTTTCCTCTTCGGGAATTATGTAAAAACACTAAAATTGGAATCGTCATTGGTCTTCATCCCATTTCCACACTTGTAAAGGCAAGCCAAATAGATACTATCAGTTGATGACTGATGACCTGTCAGATATGTCTGCGAAAATATAATTTAGATCTTATAATTTCTGGAACTTCTCCAATATATGTGACTTGAAAGCTTGCCATAAAATATTCATAATATTTGAGAGGGGGGGTGTCTGTTTCTCAATTACACCAGCAATTGTTATGCATGAGCTTTGCACACATACCTGTTACACTTGGGCATAATGATATAATCTAATTTATCGTCCCTCCAAGCTGTGTGACACAGAGGAAGACAGTCACATAGCAAGCAACAACTAACTTGGCGCAACAGCAGATCTGATCCGTGCTTTATTTAAGGAGTAATATAGTAGTTACACTGTTCCGCAAAGGGGATGGGCCCTGAACGACATCCTTCTTTGACTCAACTGTCCTGCTGATCATCTTGTGGTCATGGTCATATATGTAGTTGATGTTCATTCACGTTTTTTTCTTTTTTCACAGGTGATTTTTTAAAACCAAGACAGTTTTATTTATATAGTCCCGGTTCATGAGACATTATCCATCCATCCATTTTCTGAGCCGCTTCTCCTCACTAGGGTCGGGGGCGTGCTGGAGCCTATCCCAGCTATCAACGGGCAGTAGGCGGGGTACACCCTGAACTGGTTGCCAGCCAATCGCAGGGCACACACAAACAACTATTCGCACTCACATCCACACCTACGGGCAATTTAGAGTCTCCAATTCATGCATGTTTTTGGGATGTGGGAAAAAAACGGAGTGCCCGGAGAAAACCCACTCAGGCACGGGGAGAACATGCAAACTCCACACAGGTGGGGCTGGGATTTGAACCCCGGTCCTCAGAACTGTGAGGCTGACGCTCTAACCAGTCGCCCACCGTGCCGCCATGAGACATTATATTGAGGCAATTTATATTAGAAGAGAGTCTAGAGCCATGCTCACACTAAAGAAAACTAATAACAGTTGTCTGATGTACATTCATATTTTAAAGTACTTTCGGAAAATGGATGGATGAATTTGTGACAATGTGTGCTTCTTCTTTTGGTCTGACAAGCTGCGCCTTTCTGCTATTATGCTGGCCAATTAGCTACAGATTTTTACGTTTGTCATTTTATTGTTGACTGTACACTTTCATAGCGCTGTACCCTGTAGTTTCTGTAGTCAGTCTGTAGTCAGGAGTGAGTCATCAAGACATGGATGAGAGAGTTTGATGTGGATGAATTTGACTGGCCTGCACAATCCTGACCTCAACCCTACAGAACATTTTTGGATGAATTAGAGCGGAGACTGAGAGCCAGGCCTTCTCGTCCAACATCAGTGCGTGGCCTCACAAATGTGCTTCTGGAAAAAGGGTCGGAAATTCCCATAAACACACTCCTAAACCTTGTGGAAAACCTTCCCAGAAGTGTTTAAAATGTTATAATTGCAGAGGGTGGACCAATGTCATATTAAACCCTATGGATTAAGAATGGGATGTCACTTATATTCTTATCTGAGTCAAGGCAAATGAGCGAATACTTTTGGTTAACATTTGTATTTCATTTCTATGTTGGAAAACAACATCAGAAGTAGCAGGTAAACCTACTGTTAATGCAAGAAATGTTAGTTTCACTGTCTTCAAATAAAGTGTGAATGCATTTGCCATTGGTGGTTATTGTAATTCCATCATAAATTTTACCTTAAACCTTTACAAGAAACAAAAGGAATTTAGGATATTACACCTGCACTGTCCAGGTATTTATTTAAAGATCAGACGACAAAGATGTTATGGGGTCAGTTAAAATTCATATTTGCATTGTTTATATGTTATGTAATACATGCACGTAACTTCCAGAAAGTTTTCAACCATAGTTTACCTATAAATTAGGTTTTTATGACGCATATTGAGCCCTCCCCGAACATACCCGAAGCTCAAGGATGGCAGTGGTCTGCAGCGTACAGCACACTATGCTAGTCTTTTCAAACAGCCTGCGTCTATGTGGTATTATATTTTCCAGAGCGCAAAATGATCAATAACCTCAAAGTCAAACTCCCAATGGCCATGTTCATCAAACCTTCATCAGGTACACTAGCCTTAGTCAACACGCACTAATAAGATTATATTTACGATGAAATTATACTTACTATGTGCTGGTGTAAGCATCTTCTGTGGGAGATTATGAATTAGGGCCTTATAATGGGCCCTGGCAAGGAACTACGTGTACTAGTACTCATGTAATAAGTGTAGTGCTGAGATGAGTCAGCAGCAACTGGCCTGAATACAGCAGCTGGACCTCAGAAAGAAATGCCTTGGCAAAAACATATAATAAACACAATAAACAATAATACTAATAATAAACAAAGCTAGTGAGAGGGGAAGAACATCCAGGCAACACTAAAGATCTGAACTACACGTGCAATGAGTAATGAAATTCAAGGCATATAGAATACCGGTATGATGTTGCAGTAAAAACACAATAGCCATGGGATTTTATGAACATTTTATATATTTTTTTCTTTTTAGCAAAAATGTTTTCACACATTTGTTCTTGTTTTTTTTAAATCCTTGATTCTTAGAATCATGACTAAGCCATGTCACGCACACAACTGTATTCTTAGCAGCGTGAAACGGTATGTTACAAGATGACACAAATAGAACTAGTAAGTTAAATTGTCCATTCACAAAATACAAACGTATCAACATTGGTGTCACTTCTTGTCTTTTTGGTGACACCAACTCAGTGGAGGCAAGAGGTACCGTAACATACAATTTTATGACTATTAATTAAGGGGGAAAAAAGACAATGTCTGTCAGCAAGAATTATTTATGTTTTTATTTGTTTTTACCATTTGGGTGATTTTTTTTAAATGGATCATGTAGTTTCCCGCTTGTCTTGTTTCACTGAGCCAGCTAGAAACAACCAATAGTACACCACAGTAAAGCACCTTCACTGTTTACTTGCAGTGAAAATAAAAACACGACCAAATGACATCCTCACTTTTACATTCCACCCAGTTATTTGTAGAAAATATGCCAATATACAGAATGCTACACCTAGGGATCAAAACAATAAAAACAAATGTATAAACACCCAACAGAACCAGATGCAGCAAAAACCATAGGATATTAAGAAAGGCATCAAAATGGGAAGTGGATATATCTCAGACTGTAATTCTGAATAACCACCGATTACAAGAAGGTGTAATTTACAGCTCTGAATGAAAGAGAATGATTGATAAATACTGTAGCTCAGCTGGATAAACGAACTCAAACAATGTATAACACAGCAACTCTTTCTTTGCCTTTTTGTTCCATGCCATCTGGTTTAACAGTTTCGAGAACCTTTGCCCATGATCTGAAAGTTTGTTTTTATTTTTATTTTATTTTATTTTTGCTCCAGTTATTGTAATGCAGGGCTAATTTTTAACCTAGCCAGACTGCAATATCCCCATCTTTGCATTACCAAAAATAAACCGTGTAAAATGTTGTTACTCTGATTCATCTGACCATTGTCACCAGCATTATTCGTGGAATACAAAGCAAATGAATGTCAATACAGATTAGATACAAATGTTTTGACCTGTTTTGTGCTACATTTCTTTGAATCGTGTGCAAACAAGTTATTATCTGTCCTACTTCGACCCATTTATGACCTTGTCTATTGGGAGTGCAGTTTCAGTTTAATTATTTTCCTGTTAAAACCCACAAAGCATACATTACCAAAGTATAAAGCAAGGTTTGATGTGTTACAATCTTGTACTTTATCTTGACAATGGGGCCATTTGGTAAATATTGTGCTTTGTCTATTACTGTATGCGACTAAAAATTGCAGTGGGTGTACATAATGTGGTATGAAATGGCTCTATGAATCGTACCTTTTGTGATATTTTGATTCTGCTGGATAACAGTGATAACCGAGTTGCACATCAGTCACTCGGTGTAATACTCAAAATAATAAATATTATAAATGATAAAAGTAAAATTTCAATCATTTTTTCCCCCACAATTGTGATCCTGAGGTCCTTCGATCAACTGCGGCAGTAGTCTTATTTCACGCAGTGGGTCACACAAAAGTACTTCCCATTCACCATAGCTGCGGCAAATCCACTTGGCAGTCAATTCATTTGATAAAGACCCAGTAAATCCACTCAGAATTTATCCTCTCTTTTCCCTCTTTGCTTGTGATACTCTCATGTGCCAAATAGAGGGAGAGTATTCCAGGTCATTGCTGTGCAATCCAAGACTCACGAAAGGTGAAATATTTTGTATATAAAGTCGAAGACTGTCTGAGTTAAATTTGTTGTTGAAAAATGACATTGTTGGACTTGTAATACACAAACACTGGTCCCCTGTGGAACATCCATCCCTTCTGAGCTTATATTTCTTTAGTTTATGATTTAGGAAAAGTATATTGTGGTCCAGTATAATTGGCCCAATAGTACTCAGACTGTGCTCTCCATCACCCACTCAGAACCCTCAAAACTAGGCTTATCATCCTCATTGTCATCATACTGTAGTAGCATGCCATTAACTGACAAACTGCGTTTAGTCCAAATGTTACTGATCCTGCGAGGATAGCTGCCACGGCACTGTGTTGCTCCCACATGCCCCATGTCAAAGGAATGGCTCCTTTTAGGTTTACCTTCCTGGGGTAGCCCTAGGAGACGGCCCAGCATGGTGGTGGACTCTGCTCTTCCAAGTAGAGGTTCTTTGTCGGAAAGGGGCGCAATAGCTCCTGTAATCATAGTATTGGTAGCTGTGGAGGGGCCAGGTTGATGGTCCCTGGTTATCCCACGAAGCTCCATTGTGGTGAAGGCTCCTAAAAGGTGGTCCAGGTTTGGTTGTGGTTTGTGGCTGTGCCTCTGCCTACGGAACTTGCTGCTGGGCAGGGTGCTGCATTCAGCTCCTTGCATACTGTAGCAGTCACCAACCCTTCTTCCTGTTTGACTATCCAGTGAGTTGGAGGAGGATGACGATGAGGAGATACTGCTCTGAAGGGATCCACATTTAAACTCGACCATTTCCTCACGCATGACCACCACAGCTGATTTGACTTGTGGCGGGGCACCGTTGAACCTGTTCATACCCCCGTTGGTCTGTGAGTACGTATTGCTTACAGTGGGTAACTTTATAGTCTGGATGCCACTGGTCACCTTATAGCGCACCATGAGGATGATGATAAACACAAGTAGCGTGGCCACAATGATACCGCCAATGACCAAGATCATGGTGCCACCCAAGAAACCACTGTGAAGAGACTGGCATTGGGGATAGTCGTCAATGGTCATGAACTGGACACAACCTACAATGTTGGTGGCTGTAAGGGTGGTGGCACTGTCATCCCAGATGGCCAATACGCACAGATCATACTGCATCCCTGGGACAAGATTGGTGACTATGAAGGCTCTGTTAGTCATTGGAATCATCCTATAAACACACAGATGAAAAATAAAGACATCGTTAAACATTGCACAATGCAAATAGTAATCGATGAGCTAGCTTAATTGTATAATGCGTGACACAAGAATCATGGTTTGGATACTGTGTTTGATATGATTTGCATACATTCAATTTAATCAACAATAAATGGATACTAAAAACATCTAAATATAGTGGAATAAACTGGCATTTGGTGCCTTTAAAGTAGAAAGGTAATTCTTCATGATGCAATTTCAGAGACAAAAATGCTATTGGAAATGTTAAGCAGTATTTAATGAAATATCAGTCTAGGAAATGAATTAAGGTACACATGGGGTTTGTTACATTTTACCATGAAGAGAAATTACACAGCTATCAAATGCTAAGAGTCTATGATCGGGGTCTCGGTCGGGGGGATCAAGTTCCCTGTTTTTGAGTAATTCAAAAAAACGTCATATGAGCATAAAGTGACTTGGTATTTTTCATCAAGTCAATTTACAGGCAGCCTATCACTTTTTATTACAACAAAATTATGTCACTTGAAAATATTCAGTCAATAAGACAGGTTTGACTGTTGTTGGATGGTTGCAGCAGTGAAAAACTGCAGTCTAATAGTCTTGTAAATGTCCACAATGGACGCCACCCTCTTTTCGAATGCTGTATGGGATTTCTATTGACAGATTTTTTTGAGAAACCAAGTTACTTGCAATTGTGTAAAAGATTAAAAACATACAGTATATGACAAGATGTGTTAAGGCTGTCATTTTCTAGAAAATAAACAAAAGGTTTAAGCATCCCTGATCTCACAGATGACTAACAGCCAGCCACTATTGGTTAAGTTTGAACTTGAAGGAAATTGAGCCTGTAGGACATTGAGAATCATTTATCGCCAGCACCATCAAGATGGACTGTGTTGATTTTTCCATCCAGCCATCCATCCATTCATCCATCCATCCATCTATCCTCTGTACCACTTATCCCCAATAGTCGTGGGTCAGTTGACTTTAAACATCAATTTTCTGTACAGCTTATTTCCAATAGGGTCACAGGCCTGCTGGAGCCTATCCCAGCTATCTTCGGGGTACAACCTGAACTGGTTGCCAGCCAATCGCAAAGCACATACAAACAAACAACCAGTCGCACTCACATTCACACCTACGGGAAATTTTGAGTCTTCAATCAACCTACCACGCATGTTTTTGGGATGTGGGAGGAAACCGGAGTGCCCGGAGAAAACCCATGTAGGCACAGGGAGAACATGCAAACTCCACACAGGCGGGGCCGGGGATTGAACCCCGGTCCTCAGAACTGTGATGCAGACGCTTCAAATTTATGTAAACTGTCAGGTACTCTAAAATCATCTTGGATTCATTGAATTTTGTTGTGGATTGGTAAATGAAATTTTTTTTTTCATGTGATGTTCTGTGCATTCCAAAAGTATTCAGAGTATTCACTTTGTGAAAATGGGAGAATGTTCTAGAATGACAACCATCCAGGTAATGAGCAGTGCCTAATTCCTTCCATACACTTTGCTTAGGATTGAGTGCTTAAAATTGAGGCCAAAGGTCAGCTGCACACCGAGCAACGCAGCCAAATGTGATTTAACTGAACTGCCGTGCACTACACCTAGTTTTAATGAGTGCCCAACCATTGACAACTAGTTTTGCTGCTATGTGAAATTTTAATGCCAGATTCATGGTGTCCGAACGTCGCAGATTTAATGGTCATTAAAAAATGCCACGTCAAATCACTTGTGCTTTCACAACAGAAAAGGACGTTTCAGGGTACAAAGTGAGATCCAGGTGGCTGCCGCCAAGCTGTGCTAATAAGTTATAAGCCTAAAAATGTAATAAGCCTCAAAATGAATAAGAACACCAGGGGTCACAGTTTTCTCATTGCAGCTAGTTGGTATATGTGCAACGGTCAACTGCCACGTGTGCACGAGTCGCCGAGTGTCTGGAATTGTCCAGTTCAGCCGTGTTTGGCCTCGTCACTTGGCATGTGGTGGGCGAGAAAGTTTAATCTTAGTTCCATTTGACCTAAAAGCTTGTTTTTCACATTCTGAGAGTCCCTGAGATGTTTTTTACAAACTGTTTTGTGGCCTTCATGAGGTTTCCTCTGACCCACTGGGCCATAAAGCCCAGGTCAGCGGAGGTTTGCAATTAACGCTATCTAAAACTTTCTTCTGTCTTCCCCAAGGATCTCTGCAGCTCAACCAGACTGACTGCTTAAACAGCTGACTCAGAAAGAAACAGTATTTTGCAAGTATTTTCTGCCAGATTGCTCTTGGTTGTCCTAAACCTCTGCCATGTGTAAATTATAGAGGCTACTGTCGAACATTTAGTTTTGCTCAGATCTGTGTTTTGCTGAAATCCTGTTTCTTGGCTTTCCAGGCAGTTCTTTTGACCAATTACAAGCGACGATCCCCCCAAGCTGAGAACAATAGCACACTAGCCAACGACTTGAATACCTTCTACTGCAGATTTGAAAAGGACAGTTTCACACCACACACCCACCCGGCCGCACCCGCGACCACAATCACACCTCTGACCTCTGCGTTAACCATCCATGAACAGGATGTGAGACGCAAACAACAAAAGATTAACAAAGCGGCAGGCCCGGACCACGTGTCCCCATCCTGCCTCAAAGTCTGTGCGGACCAGCTCGCTCCAGTCTTCACTCAGATCGTCAATAGATCTCTGGAAATGTGCGAAGTTCCATCCTGTTTCAAACGCTCCACCATCATTCCAGTCCCCAAGAAACCTGCAATCTCGGGTCTGAATTACTACAGGCCTGTCGCTTTGACATCTGTGGTCATGAAGTCCTTTGAATGTCTCGTGCTGGACCACCTCAAGAGTGTCACAGGTCCCCTGCTGGACCCCCTGCAGTTTGCCTACCAAGCGAACAGATCTGCAGATGATGCAGTCAACATGGGACTGCACTTCATCCTAGAACACCTCGACAGTGCAGGGACCTACGCGAGGATCCTGTTCGTAGACTTAAGCTCAGCGTTCAACACCATCATCCCTGAACTCCTTTCATCCAAGCTTCTCCAGCTCAGCGTCTCACCTGCCATCTGCCAGTGGATTTACAGCTTTCTGACGGGCAGGACACAGCAGGTCAGGCTGGGGGCGGCCACCTCATCCACACGCAGCATCAGCACTGGGGCGCCCCAAGGTTGTGTCCTCTCTCCGCTGCTCTACACGAACGACTGCACCTCAGCGAACCCGACTGTCAAACTCCTGAAGTTTGCAGATGACACCACTGTCATCGGCCTCATCAAGGATGGTGACGAGTCTGCATATCGACAGGAAGCGGAGCGGCTGGAGCTGTGGTGCGGCCGACACAACCTGGAGCTGAACACGCTCAAGACTGTAGAGATGATCGTGGACTTCAGGAAGCATCCTTCGCCACAGCTGCCCCTCACGTTGTCCAGCTGACTTGTGTCAACCGTCGAGACCTTCAAGTTCCTGGGAATTACAATCTCTCATGACCTGAAGTGGACGACCAACATCAACTCCGTCCTCAAAAAGGCCCAGCAGAGGATGTACTTCCTGCGGCTTCTGAGAAAGCACGGCCTGCTACCGGAGCTGCTGAGACAGTTCTACACAGCGGTCATCGAATCAGTCCTGTGTTCTTCCATCACAGTCTGGTTTGGTGCTGCTACAAAAAAGGACAAACTCCAACTGCAATGGACAATCAAAACTGCTGAAAGGATTGTCGGTACCCCCCTACCCACCCTTGAGGACTTGTACGCTGCCAGAACTAAGACAAGGGCGTGCAAAATCTTCTCGGTCCCTCCGCACCCCGGTCACCAGCTCTTCCAGCTCCTTCCCTCGGGTAGGCGCTACCGATCAATGCAAACTAGAACTAGTAGACATTCCAACAGCTTCTTCCCTCTTGCAATCAACTTCTTAAACAGCTAACCTAAAATTCCATTACAACATGCTGGCAATTTTTTGACTTGAGTTCGTTGTCACATTTCTTTGGGGCCAATTATACATTCCTCGTGGCCACTCATACTGGCCACTCATGCCAGAGTAGCATCTGCTCCATTTGCACACTGATTGAGGAGTATCTGTAACATTTGCACAACCATTGTCCCAGATTATCGCACTACTCGTCACTTTAAACCGCATACACTCCTTGAAGTCTCAGCGCCCTTTGCACAATGGTCATTGCACCGGACTATTGCAATATTAGTCATTCGAACTGCTCTAAGTGCTAGAGGACTCTGCATCTTTTTGCACAATTGTTTTTTTGTCAATGTCTTTATGTCTCCAAAGTGTTCTGTAAATTGACTGTCTGTTGTACTAGAGCGGCTCCAACTACCGGAGACAAATTCCTTGTGTGTTTTGGACATACTTGGCAAATAAAGATGATTCTGATTCTGATTCTTCAGATTTTGGTTTATACTTTGATAGAATAGGCTATGTCAGCTACAGAGCCTTACAGCCAAATAGACAGGTGGCATCATTCATGTCATAAAAAATTAAAGGACCTAATTCAAAAGCAAAAGTTTTGTGTCAGTATGACGTTTTAGTTCTCAAATTTGCAAAAAACTTCCATTTGTATTTTGCCATTATGGAGTAAGAACTGCAATAATTCTCTATAAATAGGCAATATTGCTGTTTATCCATCTCTATTCTTTGCTTTAATCCTTCTGAACTCACTCCACCACACACATGACATTGCTCCTGCAGTTCATTATTCATCATTAATTGCCTTTTTCCATAATTTGGAAGACACTACTTTTGCTCATGCATGAAATAACTCATGCAATCTTTTCCTTCCCCCACAAGCCTATGATTGATATACAATCCTGTCATTGCAAGAATGCAGACATTGCCCTGGCAAAATGTACGACCAACTAAGGAGCACATTAGGCTTTTGTGTTACCAAAAATGTCCCATGAAAATTCATTAGTAAAACTACAATGCAACTTTTTTGTCATGTCCAATCAGTGTTCAATTTAAAAAAAAAATATTTTTATGCAAACATACTGTGTACATATTAGTCTTTTATAGTTCATGTAAAGCAAGTAGCCCCATGAAAGAATTAAACCACATAACATTTCAACAATTTTAAAGGTAGTTGTCCAGCTAACAGTACCATCATTGTCTTAATGATGGACATCCATCCATCTATTTTCTGTACTGCTTATCCTCACTGGGGCCGCGGGCGTGCTGGACCCTATCCCAGCTATTTTCGGGCAAGATACACCCTGAACTGGTCACTAGCCAATCACAGGCCACATAGAAAACAAACAACCATTCACACTCACATTCACACCTGCAGGCAATTTAGAGTCTTCAGTTAACCTACCACGCATATTTTTGGGATGTGGGATAAACCGGAGTACCTGGAGAAAATCCACGCACGCACGGGGAGAACATGCAAACTCCACAAAGGTGGGGCCGGGATTTGAACCCCGGTCCTCAGAACTGTGAGGCAGATGTGCTAAACAGTCTTCCACCGTACCGCCAATGATGAACATTTCTTTAAATATTTTGAAAGGTTCTGATGATGAGGTGGATTTGTCAAATCAAACATCAGAAGAGCAGGAAACAAATGATTATTGCATGTAAGATTTTGTTGTCCAATTAGGGAATACTAGGCGGCACGGTGGACGACTGGTTAGAGCATAATGTATGTACACACAGCACCCCATATTGACAGCAAAAAAATTATTAAAAAAGAAAAACTGAAATATCACACAGCCATAAGTATTCAGACCCTTTGCTGTCACACTCATAAATTTAACTCGGGTGCAGTCCATTTCTTCTGCTCATCCTTAAGATGATTTCTACACCTTCATTGGAGTCCAGCTGTGTTTGATTATACTGATTGGACTTGATTAGGAAAGCCACACCCCTGTCTATATAAGACCTTACAGCTCACAGTGCATGTCAGAGCAAATGAGAATCATGAGGTCAAAGGAACTTCCTGAATAGCTCAGAGACAGAATTGTGGCAAGGCACAGATTTGGCCAAGGTTACAAAAAATTCTGCTGCACTTAAGCTTCCTAAGAACACAGTAGCTTCCATAATCCTTAAATGGAAGACGTTTGGGACGACGGGAACCTTTCCTTGAAGCTGGCCATCCGGCCAAACTGAGCAACTGGGGGAGAAGAGCCTTAGTGAGAAAGGTAAAGAAGTACCCAAAGATCACTGTGGCTGAGCTCCAGAGATGCAGTCGGGAGATGGGAGAAAGTTCTAGAAAGTCAACCATCACTGCAGCCCTCCACCAGTCGGGGCTTTATGGCAGACTGGCCCGACGGAAGCCTCTCCTTAGTGCAAGACACATAAAAGTCCACATGGAGTTTGGTAAAAAAAGACCTGAAGGACTCCAAGATGGTGAGAAATAAGATTCTCTGGTTTGATGAGACCAAGACCGAAATTGTTGGCCTTAATTCTAAGTGCCGTGTGTGGAGAAAACCAGGCACTGCTCATCAGCTGTCCAATACAGTCCCAACAGTGAAGCATGGTGGTGGCAGCATCTTGCTGTGGGGGTGTTTTTCAGCTGCAGGGACAGGGCGACTTGTTGCAATCGAAGGAAAGATGAATGCGGCCAAGTACAGGGATATCCTGGATGAAAACCTTCTCCAGAGTGGTCAGAACCTCAGACTGGGCCAAAGGTTCACCTTCAAACAAGACAATGACCCTAAACACACAGCTAAAATACCGAAGGAGTGGCTTCAGAACAACTCTGTGACTGTTCTTGAATGGCCAAGCCAGAGCCCTGACTTAAATGCAATTGAGCATCTCTGGAAAGACCTGAAAGTGGCTGCCCACCAACGTTCACCATCCAACCTGACAGAACTCGAGAGGATCTGCAAGGAGGAATGGCAGACGATCCCCAAATCCAGGTGTGAAAAACTTGTTGCATCATTCCCAAAAAGACTCATGGCTGTATTAGCTCAAAAGGGAGCTTCTACTAAATACTGAGGAAAGGGTCTGAATACACACTTAATCTTAGATTAATCTAAGATTAAAAAAATTTCAACAACTATGTTTTTTTCTGTCAATATGGAGTGCTGTGTGTATATTAATGTGGGAAAAAATGAACTTAAATGATTTTAGCAAATTGCTGCAATATAAAAAAGAGTGAAAAATTTAAGGGGGTCTGAATACTTTCCGTACCCACTGTATCTGTTTTCTATTTTCCAGCTCAATTATCTTTGCTTAATTTTCTTGCTTTTCCTGTCTCATTTGTCATATAAAATATATTTCGCAGAGCTCAAGGATCTCCAGAAACAGTTTCCATGCTAATGTTAAAAGGACTATTAAAGTGGATGTCTGTAATCCTTCCTTGTTTGATTTTTAATGAATGGTTTTGGGCGAAAAAAGGCCAAAGTGGAAAATTAATAATTGAGAAGAATAATGAAGAAAAACACTCAAATACCAATGCAGGTTTAAACTGAGACTGAACATTATTTTATGCCAGGGTAAAAACTACTTTTAGCCTATTCCATTTGCTAATTTGACAAAGGTTCCAAAAGATGCTCAGACATCATGTAATTGTATTAATAATTCTTACCTGTAAATGAGAACTTCATCCTCAGAGCAATTGTACTGAAGCTGATACATTTTGACCTTTGGAGTTGAGTTGCCTACAGTCCACTTAATCAGGGCTGAAGCTGCGGACACTTCTGACACAGATACCACATTCTCAGGCAACGTTTTAGGCTCCCCTTTACTGATCTTGGTTGAGCTAGTTATGTCTGAAAGACCAGACTTAGACTGGGTGGTGCGGTTTGTAGCGTTTGTAAGGTGAGGGAGCTGAATGATTGACAACTCTATGGAAGCTGTGGATTCCCCAGCAGCATTTGCAGCTATGCATGTAAAGGTTCCATAATCCTTGGATGTTGTGATTGTAATATCAAGGGTACCATTTTCATACAAAGTTGCTCTAGAGGAATTGCTGATCAGTCGGTCATCAGGAGCAACCCAGTGCACAGTTGGCATTGGATCACCAACTGCCTTGCAGCGCAGACTAGCAGTTTGGCCTTCTAGCACTAGCAATTTGTGTGTATGCTGTGTGATGAGGGGAGGCTCACAAACAAATTCCTCCTCGCGGACAGACCAAAAGTAGCGTCCCTTTACACTTGTTGGAGAAGCACACGTTTCCATCTCATCCTCTCGTTCGAGCCTCCGAAGCCAAAGCACCTCACAGTTACAATGCAATGGGTTTCCACCAAAGCTTAGAGATAATGGAGGTATGTATGGAGTACTCATGCCAGTGCTGGTTTGGGAACGTGCAAAGATAGGATCCGGTGGGAGCTTCTGCAGACGATTGGAAGTAAGGTCCAAACGAGCCAATTTTTCCAGATCGGTAAAAGTCCCCTCAGCAATGAAAGAGATGAGATTATGGTCAAGACTCATCTGATGAACGTTGACCATCTTGCGGATCGCTTCCCAAGGCACACTGTGTAGATTGTTATAAGACAAATCCAAATCTTCCAGTGTCAGCAACAGGTCATCAAAGGCCGCTTTGGAGATGCGACTTAGCTGATTGTTGTTGAGGATCAGGTGCTGCAGGTTGATCAGACCTCGGAGGTCATCTGGGCCCAAGCTCAGTCAATCTGTTGGTGTCAAGGTGAAGGGATCTCAGGGTCTCAAGGTCTATGAAGGAGAAAGGCTGGATAGCGCTGATGGTGTTGCGGGACAAGGTGAGGTCCACTAGACCTGTCATGTTGGCAAAGTCCTGAGTTGTTATCTTGAGGATAAAGTTGCCGCCCAATCGTAGCTCCACAGTGTGCCGATCAATGTCCGGTGGGACAAAGAGGAGACCTTTGGAGGGGCAAAGCGTCCCCAGAGATTCTGAGAGGTTCTGGCACACACAGTATTTCGGACATGCATGGACCATTGTAAGTGTGAATCCCAGAAGCAGGAGACTGATGACCACTTTGTCCATGTTACTTCACACAAAGGGGACCTGCAGAAATGACAATTAAAAAAGTATCAATTTGGATCCTCTATGACAGTAAACATGTAGGATGGATATTTCCGAATCTATTTAGTTCAGTTCGTAACAACAACAAATACAAAAAAACACCTAAACAATACTTCACACAAAAATACAGACAGACAGCTGCACTTGTGGGCTCGTAGGTAGAAACACCAATACACAAACTAACAAGCTTAGCCTATGTAGACAAACAGAGTTGTTTTGATGAGCTAATCACATTATCATCTTTTTTTCTAATTAACAAACTTGATTCAAAGATTTGCATGCACTGACATTTGCAATGCAATGGAGGAGTTGGAAATCACATGAGGATAGTTTGAATGCATCTGAAGTGCAACGATGCATATGCTTAGTAGATATTTAGAAAGCTGTGATGATTTATGGCTTGGAAATAAGTGTTGGGCACATGTAAGCAATGTTAAAGATTCACTGACATGGTGTTTGCTATGATACCTGAGGAAGCTTTAAGTACTAACTTGTCATCTAGCTACGTATCTCTATGTAAATGAAACTACTGTATGGAAGTACAGAGGAAAAACAATGTAAAGCTACATGTCGACATGTCTTAGGCTTCTCCCAACATTGTTTTAATTAAACCCAAGATTTGGATAATTGATTCTTAATACACTTGAAAGCGATTGCAATTGTTTCCTCAACCAGAGTCTTCTTCAATAAATCACAATTAAGCATGTTTATATTACAAAATGTGCTACTGGATTACTAATGATGCATAACGTCAGTTCAAAAAAAAATTATCACACGGGGGGAATACAGTAGTAGAAGAATGTAAAACAGCTGTCATGCATTATCCAAAACATATTATTCATAAAATGAGACCAACTGTTAGGTTATTTAATAGCAATGCAATATTATGAATTCTTATGAAGACATACAAATGTAATAAAAAACATAGGTATTTCTCATGTATAATGTGCATTTTTCCTCCCCAAAAATTGTCAAACATCAATAGTGCGCATTACAGATAGGTATATGAGAAAATGAAAGACTTTCACATTTTATAAATGTATGCCGTCATCTAGAGGTTATGAAAAAACTGTACACTTTCGTTCCAGTATGCCACCGCCCCCTAGAGGTTATGAAAAAGTTGTACACTTTTATTCTAGTATGCCACCTAGAGGTTATGAAAAAGGTGTAGCCTACACTTTCATTCCAATATGACAGGGGGTACATATGACTGCATATATGTGCAATTGTGCTCATAAGTTTACATACCCAGGCAGAATTTGTGACATTTTGTTTTTTTTTAAATACGACTGATGACTGAACAACAACCATCATTAATTTCTTTATTGTTATGTTTTGTTTAATGATAATGCTTTTTTGAAATGCTTGACAGTTTAATTTGAATCTCATTAAAATACAATTAAATGTGCTTCGCCTGGTCCTTAATGTTTTCTTTAAAGAATTGTACACATCTTACAAGTTCTGCCTGGGCAAGCAAACGTGAGCATATGAGCACATATGTGTGTTTTCTCTGTGCTTAAGGTCTGCGTACGTGGCATTACATGGCATATCGTAGTTTACAGATGCATTTACAGATGTATGAAATACGCTTTTGCATTTTGCATAAAACTTTAGTTATGGCATGCAATATACTGAACACTTACTAATATTAACAATATTTATGGTCATGATTACTTCAAATGGAGCTAAGTGAATATACAGTCATTTAATAGGAACAATCACTGAGAAAAAAAAACTGTCCGGGGATATGTATTATTTGCAAATGAAAATTGTACAAACCCACAGTGACTGTTTGTACATTAGGAGCCTGATTTACCAAGATCCCAAATAGCAGGTACTAAATTGCGTGTTCACTCGAACAGATTGCATGTCCTGTTGGTGGGCGTGTTGTGTGTGCTCTAAATTACGTGTTCACTCACTCTAACAGATTGTGTCCTCTGGTGGCAACATGTAAATGTGGTGGAGCCTGCAGTATTTAAAAGGTTTCGTGCTTTAAGTAGCTCTGATGGTAAAATTGGGCAGAAGTCTTGAGTAAATCAGGCCCTAAATTTCATGGCTGTTTGTTTCCATCCAGAGAAATAAAGAGAGCTAATTACATGGCAAAGTTACACTGCCACTTAGATAAGTGCAAACTGCCAGTGGACTGACAGAACATCGTGCAGACTAAGTCTCATAAAATGCAGCTGCTTTTGTGCATCTAAAAACACCACTCACTGTGACACTGGTATCAAAGAGTGCTGAAATAGTAAACATCAGACATGTCTATGTAGATATTGTGCACACCCATGATTTTGAGCTAATTATTGTTTTACCACAAATTTGATAACACTGTCTGTGAATGCAAAAGTTATACTGAAATTCTTGACAATGAGCTTTATCAAACACGAGATGTCACGCTGTCATTATACATTTTTGTATTGAGTGCTTGATTTAAACTATACTGTTAAATGGACAATTATATAAGGCGTCCAATCAACAAAACATTTTTGCCACACTTGGCCTTAGACAAAATTCTCCTTTTCCTAAAAACCTTCATGATGTGAAATATTGAACATAAATACTAATGTACTGGGGACATGTAGTATGACACTCAACTTTAACATCATGCTTTTTTTGCTTGCTCCTTGTGATATTGTTGGTGCATTGCACAATGGTGACCTCCAATCATCGTGTGAATGGGTCAGGGTAGAAAGCTTTTTGCGCGACGTTACAGTTTGAGATTTTTCATTTTCCACTACAGAACTGAGAAACTAGATGAGTCTGATACGTTTTCATTATCCATTTCCTGAAATGTATAGAATGTAACGTATTCATTGAACTTATAGAATGAATGTTATCAACCTCGGATGGAAATTAATTGGTCAAAATTGGCCAGTTTGTCATATAATGTGACATCTTTATAGGGTAGTGTTTATAGAATAACTCTATACAGTAAAATACATCATTGATGACCGATGTTCACTTTCTTTTGACTGACTGAATCATATTGTATTGTACTCATGCATGTACTGTTAGAACTTTGCAACTCACCCACCAATGAAAACATGTTGTATAACACCATGTTCCAAGTATCTCCATTTGTTCACTGAAATTTCTATCGACCAAGTGCCGTCCGTCTTGGAAAAAAGTTTAAAGCATATTATTGACAATAAATTTATATTTCCGCTGAACCGGGTCTGATTTTTGAATGTCAGTCAAAATCAGGTGGCTAAATTGGATAATTTACTATAAATTAGGCTAATTTCTATTCACAGTAAAATATAAATGCAATGATTTGATGATATTCTGAGAAAATGAGAGGAAGATGAAAAGACCTTGTGGTTTTTAAATACCCGCTTTCATAAGTAACCATTAAAACTGGTATACACATGCCCTTGTTTGGACATGGAGCTTCTTGTCTGCTTAAACCTTTTAAAACAAACATACACACACATACAGTGATAGCTGTATAAAGCCAGATTTATAATTCTGATGATAAATCAGTCAAAAGTTGTTTTGTTTTTCTAAGAATATTTATTCAAACTTTTATGAAATATACAATATTAAATTTCTCCTGAAAAATAAAATGGAAACATGACATGTTTGTCATTGGACATAAATAAAATAACAGTTTACATATGTTTATTTCACTCAGCCAAAGAAAAAAAAAAAACTACATGCCGTTAATCTGCAAAGGTCTTGCTGGGAATTTCTGTTTGTCAAAAGCACAGTGTGCTCACAGTATTGCGAATGAAATCAGGCCTGGAAAGCTACATTAACCTCTTTGAAACAACAATCCAAGTGCTCTATATATAGTGTTCACCATGTGGGAGATGTGTTCTTTGAGAGCTTCCTCATCCCTCGGTGGCAACACTCACATGATAAATGAATCCAAAGCTTCAAATGGAAAATAATATCCTTTTAGTCTCTCGTGGCAATTGTTTTTGCTTATGTTTTTATTTTGGCAAAGTCAGGAATCTTTCAGGTGGCACGTTGGGCGACTGGTTAGAGTGTCTGCCTCACAGTTCTGAGGACCGGGGTTCTGCCCCGCCTGTGTGGAGTTTGCATGTTCTCCCCGTGACAGGGACCTTGCCGATCCGATCCCCGGCTACAGAACCTGGCTCGAGCGACGTGGAATGTCACCTCTCTGCCCAAGCTGGTTTGTGAGGTCGAGAAGTTCCGACTAGATATAGTCCGGTGGACGAGAGTTTAGCCTCCCTACGCCTTTGGATGCGGGGACGGATCCTGACTGTTGTTTGTGCCTATGCACCAAACAGCAGTTCAGAGTTCCCACCCTTTTTGGAGTCCTTGGAGGGGGTGCTGGAGGCACGGGCCTCCCGATCAGAACCTGAGCGGTGTTCTGATATTGGACTTCTGTGCTCATCATGGATTGTCCATAACGAACACCCTGTTCAAGCATAAGTGTGTCCACACGTGCACTTGGCACCGGGACACCCTAGGTCGCAGTTCGATGATCGACTTTGTGGCCGTGTCATCGGACTTGCAGCCGCTTGTCTTGGACACTAGGGTGAAGAGAGGGGCAGAGTTGTCAACTGATCACCACCTGGTGGTGACTTAGCACCGATGGTGGGCAAAGATGCCGGTCTGACGTGGCAGGCCCAAACGTAATGCGAGGGTCTGCTGGCAATATCTGTCAGAAGGAGTTTCAACTCCCACCACCGACAGAACTTTGCTCATGTTCCGGGGTAGGTAGGGGACATTGAGTCCGAGTGGACCATGTTCCGCGCCTCCATTGCGGTCGACCGGAGCTGTGGCCGTAAGGTGGTTGGGCCGTAAGGTGGTTGGTGCCTGTCGTGGCATTGCACCATCAACACTATGTATAGTGGGGATGGGGCGCTGCTGACCTCGACTCGGGACCTTGTTAAGCGGTGGTGTGAATACTTCGAAGACCTCCTCAATTCCACTGACACGCCTTCCCATGAGGGAGCAGTCTGGGTTCTCTGAGGCGGGCTCTCCTATCTCTGGGGTTGAGGTCACCGAGGTGGTGAAAAAGAGGTGGATGAGATTCGCCCGGAGTTCCTAAAGGCTCTGGTTGTTGTAGGGCTGTTCTGGTTGAGACACCTGTGCAACATCGGGTGACAGTGCCTCTGGATTGGCAAATTGGGGTGGTGGCCCCTCTTTTTAAGAAGGGGGTGCGTTCCAACTACAGAGGGATCATACTCCTCAGCCTCCCTGGTAAGGTTTATTCAGGGGTGCTGGAGAGGAGGGTCCGTTGGGAAGTCGAATCTCAGATTCAGGAGGAGCAGTGTGGTTTTCGTCCTGGCCGTGGAACACTGGACCAGCTCTACACTCTCGGCAGGGTCTTCGAAGGTGCATGGGATTTCTCCCAACCAGTCTACATGTGTATTGTGGACTTGGAGATGGTGTTCAACCGTGTCCCTCGGGGAGTCCTGTGGGGGGTGCTTCGGGTGTATGAGGTACCGAACCCCCTGATACGGGCTGTTCGGTCCCTGTACGACCAGTGTCAGAGTTTGGTCCACATTGCCGGCAGTAAGTCAGACTCGTTCACGGTGAGGGTTGAACTCCGCCAAGGCTGCCTTTTGTCACCGATTCTGTTCATAACTTTTATGGACAGAATTTCAAGGCGCAGCCAAGGCATAGAGGGGGTCCAGTTTGGTGGCCTCAGTATTGCATCTCTGCTTTTTGCAGATGATATGGTTCTGTTGGCTTCATCAAGCCGTGATCTCCAATTCTCACTGGAGCGGTTTGCAGCGGAGTGTGAAGCGGCTGGGATGAAAATCAGCACCTCCAAATCTGAGACCACGGTCCTCAGTTGGAAAAGGGTGCGTGCCCTCTCCACGTCGGGGATGAGATCCTGCCCTAAGTGAAAGAGTTCAAGTATCTTGGGGTCTTGTTCACGAGTGAGGGAAGAATGGAACGGGAGATCGACAGGCGGATCGATGCAGCGTCTGCAGTGATGCGGACTTTGTATCGGTCCGTTGTGGTAAAGAAGGAGCTAAGCCGAAAGACGAAGCTCTCTATTTACCAGTCGATCTATGTTCCTACCCTCACCTATGGTTACGAGCTGTGGGTCATGACTGAAAGAACAAGATCCCGGATACAAGCGACCGAAATGAGTTTCCTCTGCAGGGTGTCCGGGCTCTCCCTTAGAGATAGGGAGAGAAGCTCTGTCATCCGGGAGGAGCTCAGAGTCGAGCCGCTGCTCCTCCACATTGAGAGGAGCTAGACGAGGTGGCTCGGGCATTTGATAAGGATGCCTCCTGTACGCCTCCCTGGTGAGGTGTTCCAGGCACGTCCCACCGAGAGGAGACCCCGAGGACGACCCTGGACACGCTGGAGAGACTATGTCTCCCAGCTGGCCTCGGGATCCTCGGAAGAGCTGGATGAAGTGGCTGGGGAGAGGGAAGTCTGGGCATCCCTGCTAAAGCTACTGCTCCCGCGACCCGACCTTGGATAAGCAGTAGAAAATGGATGGATGGACATGACAGACTTCATCCTTGCATGCGCTCACTACTTTTTTTTTTTTTTTTTTTTAAACTGTCAGACAATTATAAAATTAAATGAATGACTACTGTAATGTAAAGCGTTATGCAAGACACATAAAACACTGTCCCTTTTGATTACCTATCAAATTAGAAGCTTATTGCAGTTAACTAGTTGGCTAGCTAGCGCAAGAACCTAGCATAGCAGCATACAGTACATCCTCACTCTGTTCATCACCAAAAATACAAACAGATGTATCAATGTAGGCTTTGTAATTAAAAAAAAAAAAAAATACTTTCACGAATTGTTACTTTCATCCTCGACCAACCTCAATTGAAAATGTTTCTACCTATGATTATTTAGGCATTATTGAAGATATTGCTTCATCTTTTAGATTAGATTTGTAGCAAGGTGCGAGAGCACATTCACCTCCCCTTGAAGAGTGAGGTCATTTGCAGTTAAGACATCTATCATGGCTGGGCCTCTCTGTTCATCTTAGAATTAGACAGGCACGACTGCTCAGAAGATTGTAGCAGATTAAAACAATTTCTCTTACTGTTTCTGTCCTCAGTGCACCAAAGTAGTAAACATGGTTCATACTTTCACTTGTTTCTACATTGTAATTAATTTTTGGATGGGTTAATATACTGTCTCAATCTATATTTACTGTACAGGCTCCCACTATAATAACATTTTATTTGTATTACTTATACACCGTAAAAGTGTAAATCAGTGGTTCTCAACCGTTGTCACCTTGCAACCTGCATTTTCCTGTTTTGCTTTTTTAAAGTTAAGAGCAGTAAAGAAAATGTATTGTTAAAGAAGAGCCTTATAAACACATGTATCATAGGTTTAAACATAACTATACATACATTGTAGTGCCTGCATGTTCAAAGTGCCTTTTAGAGCTCCTTATTAAGAAACTGAGAATGACCATGACAACTTTATGTATAGAAATGAATGTAGTAAAATTAAATATCACAATTGACCAACTGTACTTACATTACGTATATCTTGATGCTGATCGCTCCCTTCTCGTCCTTTTCCCAACATGTTCCATAAATATAAAAATGTTGTCTGTGAACTCTGTATAGTACAGAGGCTTACTGAATACAAAGACCTAATAAAAATGATAAGTGTATATACCAGCCAAGATAATTATCGTTTTTTTTTATTTTATTTTTTTTGTTTTTTACACTTCGCGTTTCCGTGTCAGTAATGTGTGCCGTTATAGACTTGCTTATGTACTCTAAAATACTATGTTGTGTTATGGGAAAACCTTAACTTACTTAATTAAAAAGTATTTCCTTTACCAAGTACTGTATTGCTCAAGGGGCTCAAAACATGCAACACGTTCAGTGTAAAGGTGATGTTAACTTCCTGTCGTCATATAAACACTGTGATAACATGGGCAACGTGTTAAAATTAGATAATATTTAAACAGTGGAACCTCGATAAAACGTACCACGACATAACGGATATCGATACAACGGACCATCGGGATGAAACAATTTATCAAAAAATAGTTTCCATTTGTAAATTAAACTGCCATTGCCATAATCTGTTAGCTCCAGAATTGGCCGCTATTGTTGACTGGTGCTGTGGCACAATGCAGGCAGAGAATGGGACTGATGTATTTCCAGGTCACAGACATTAAAAAAATGTCATAAATAGATCCAATTCCAAAAGACGTGCCTCCCATGGCTCAGTGGTGGCCATGTTGAATGTGGGGCATGGACGTGGTGGCCATGTCATGATGGATATATTTATTGTCTATTGTACATAGACTCGCAGCGCAGAGAGAGAGAGAGAGAGAGTAGCATGGCGGCAGTTTTAACTCTGAAGAATTCAAATATCAGTCTCTGGAGTCTAGAACATGCTATTTTTGGTATAGTTACAGTTTTTTTTTGTGAAGTCGTTCACCTTTAACAACAGATTTGGAGCTAGGAAGCACAGTGCTTCAATGTAACGGACAATCTGCTATATTGGCTATATATATCTGCCCCTATTAGTCCGTTCTATTGAGGTTCCACTGTAATAAGAAAAATGGTTAAAAACTTCCATTTTGTGAGCAATAAGCTTGGTGGCAAGAACAATGTTTTTAGTGATTTTTTTGTGTTTAGTGTCGTAAGTAATCTAGCTACCTATGCTTCCCTGTCATTATTTATTAACTCCATCAGAGTTTGACCGTTTTGTCATTTAGTTATTTGTATATTTAGTATAAGTGTAGGGTTTTGTGGGTGTTTCGAAGCGACTTTGGTAGGGCAATGGATCCATATAAGAGGAATGATGTAGCCAGCCAGTCTGGCATTCCTCCTCTTCCACTATTAGCAAAGACTCGATCAATGGGTGGTTCATGATGCCTCACCCTCCCATGGGGAGCCAAACACAGAGATGATTACAGTTATTAGTGAGCATGGTCCTTTCCCCTGAGTCACATATGGAATTAATTGTGCAATGAAAAATACTCTTATTTTTTATTCCCTATACCCTAAACTCACAACGCCAAGTCAAACATTAAATTAAGACAGTAAAAAGAGTAACTTGGGTGATATTTTCATCAATAAGGGATTACATTCTATTTCTTAAGAGGGCCCAGGAGTCAGATTAAACCTTCTATATATCTTTGCAGAGTTTGTCCACTGAAGAAAGCTTTTAATTCCAGTGTTCCAAAAAAGAGAGTTGTAGGAAGGCCTCTGGCTGAGATTTGCTGTACTGTACTGTCACTGTGATAAAAGTGATAAAAGTAAAGTACGAAGCCAGGCTTTACTGGAGAGAGACCTACAGTATTATCATAGAAAAGCTTAGCCCTATAACAGAGTCATCTTTAAGACAAAATGTCATAAACATCCATCCATCCATTTTCTGAGCCACTTCTCCTCACTAGTGTCGCGGGTGTGCTGGAGCCTATCCCAGCTGTCATCGGGCAGGAGGCGGGGTACACCCTGAACTGGTTGCCACCCAATCGCAGGGCACATAGAAACAAACAACCATCCGCACTCACATTCACACCTACGGGCAATTTAGAGTCTCCAATTAATGCATGTTTTTGGGATCTGGGAGGAAACCGGAGTGCCCGGAGAAAACCCACACAGGCACGGGGAGAACATGCAAACTCCACACAGGCGGGGCCGGGGATTGAACCCGGGTCCTCAGAACTGTGAGGCTGACGCTCTAACCAGTCGTCCACCGTGCTGCTGTCATAAACATGTCTATCCTAAAGTTGTACAGGTTTTCTTAAAGGTATTTAAATGTAAACAGTAAGGGGTAGCAATTTTGAATGTCACAAAGCAACATTTTTAAAACAAACGACTGTCAAATGTTGAGCTGAATCTGTTGCATTTGTTTTTGTATTATTTTATACAAAGGACTACACAAATCTGTTCATATGCGATAACATTTTTCGAGCTTCAGTCTGACTTGCATGACGACTCCACTCTCTCTTGTCCGCTGCGCTTTCCTCATCCACACTTCAGCATCAGTTTATGTGCCATCACTTCATAATACAGTGATACCTTAACTTATGAGTTAAATTTTTCTGTGAACTAAGCTCATAACCGAATCTACTGGTAGCCTGTTACAAGGGCTGCGCTAACTTTCTCCTTCACTTGTACTTTTCAACGTTTATTTATGATATATTGTATATTTTTGGGCGGAAATTATTGGCACTCTTGGACGTTTTTTTCCACCCTTTGTTTACAAGGGTACAATAGCAAGGAGCTTCGGCAAGGAATGCATCTTGCAGGAGAAATGAAGAGGGATGAGCGCGACCACTAAAATGACGTAAAGAGAAGTGAGAGAGAGAGGACTAAATGGACAGGAGATCTGAATCATTCTTTCTATCTTATACGCCTTCTAAAGCCGACGCTTCTTATCGGCTCTCTCGGGTCATATGTCATAGTCTTAAACATTTCAAATATGACTGTGAAACGCCACTTTGTGGTGCAATCTGTTAGTTTTGCTTGAGATTTTGAAAAGGTAAGACTCATAGTTACATTTTTGAACACATACAAGAATATCGACTTTTGAATAGTTTCATCTTGAAATTTTGGCCGTTTTACGGAACAGTCGCTTATTTTATGAATACGATATTGTCTAAATTGTGGACATTTGTCATTAGGTCAACATGGTATCATGTTTTCCATATTCTGTACACATAAAACGCAACAAACACATTTTTAATAATGTATTTACATTTCATCATGTTTTGTTATCATTTTATTATTTGTGTCCGGAACAAATATGTGGTTATTTCGAAAGTAATGATCTATGGTTTTAATCCACTGTTGTTGTTCATGGTTATGCTTATTTCAGCAAGACAATGCCCAACCACATTATGCACGTGTTACAACAGCGTGGCTTCGTAGTAAAAGAGTGCGGGTACTAGACTGGCCTGCCTGCAGTCCAGACCTGTCTCCCATTGAAAATGTGTGGCGCATTATGAAGTGTGAAATACGACAACGGAGACCCCGCACTGTTGAACAGCTGAAGCTGTACATCAGGGGTGTCAAACTCAAATTCACGGTGGGCCAATATTAAAAACTGGGACAACTCAATATTTAATGAAAAATCACTGTGATGTGCATGTTTCCCTTCTCTACAGAAATGTAGCGTTAAAGTTTATCTTATGACAACAACACTGAAACACTTAAACACTGAATCTGGAATAAACAAACTTTAATATTATAAACACGAGAAATCAAATCAGTGGTATTTGTTGTTTTGTATTTAAATAAATAACATGAATTCTTCTCTCTCTATCTATCTCCAACAACCTTTATTTTTGATGTAAATCTATTTTCAAAGGCCAACAACAAAACAACCCAAAAAAATAAGAATGTCCTTCAATAAAAATCCAAACTTCAAACTATTAACAGTCCCTGCCTAGGAGTTGATAAAGGGCATTAAAAAAACAACAACAATTCAATTATGTTATAGTCTTTGTTACAGCCACGTTGCCCCGCACATGACAAACTTTACTTTAGTGAACAGACAATCTACCTCCCACCTGTCTTGGAAGTTAACAATTTTCCATCTTTTGTTTGGCCATTTTTGGAAAGGGGAAGTGTAAATTTGCTTGAGGAGACCGGTAGCATAGTTGCTAATGACTGCAACAGAAAGGGAACAGAAAGGGAACACTAGCATAGCAAAACAACAACAACTTTGTCATCAAGACAAATGAAGCCACACTGACAAAACTGATTAATGTACAGCATGTTTGCCCAATTGAGAGGGGTAACAAACCAATTATTTGTAATTGACAACCTCCTGCCAATAAAAAGACATGGTCTTCCATTAAAAGGAATTAACTTCCATTCAACGAAATTAACTCAAACCCCTAGCAAACTACACACACGAGCAAAGCATTCTGGGATTTGTAATATTAGTGGCGCATGTGCTATATACTGGCAGGCCAGCTCTAATACACATTTGATATGGTCTTGCGGGCCAAATATAATTACATCGTGGGCCAAATTTGACCCCCGGACCTGAGTTTGACATGTATGCTGTACATCAAGCAAGAATGGGAAAGAATTCCACCTACAAAGCTTCAACAATTAGTGTCTTCAGTTCCCAAACGTTTGAATGTTGTTAAAAGAAAAGGTGATATAACACAGTGGTAAACATGACCCTGTCCCAGCTTTTTTGGAACGTGTTGCAGCCATCAAATTCTAAGTTAATGATTATTTGATTACTATCAGTTTGAACATTAAATATCTTGTCTTTGTAGTGTATTCAATTAAATATAGGTTGAACATGATTTGCAAATCATTGTATTCTGTTTTTATTTATGTTTAACACAACGTCCTAACTTCATTGGAATTAGTTGTAAATTGAGCGCTCACGTTTGTGCTGGTGCATGATAAAATCCTCAGCAGGCGACACATTGGCTCTCTGCGGGCAACCAGGCACTCAAAGGCAACACTTTGGCTACCCCTGGATTCGTAAATGCTGCACTGTTCATTCGTTTACAGAAAATTTGCCATATTTTTAGAAAAAGAGTGTAAAATTCTAACCTAGCAAGTTAGCGCTTAGCTGTGAGAAATGTTTTAACTGGAAGGCACCCACAGCTTTGCATTAACTTTTTGATATCCATTTCTTTTTTCTTAACTAAATATAAAAAAGTCTTACTGAATGACCCAAAAAAATATATATCAAATAAAATAATTAAATAAAGAAATAATTTCAGAAGAAATATAGCACCAGCTCACTCACCCTCTTATCAGAGACTGCCAGCCTACAACACCATCCCACACATAGCCTGAAGGGGCAACGCAACACGCAGTCATGCATTAGGGGGGGGAGAGAGACTGGGATATAGTAGAGAGAAAGGGAGGAGGAAAAGAAGGGGAAAAGGAGAGGTACAGACTGGGAACATCCAGGAGGGAAAATGGATCACACTGCAGAGGAAGGTCGATTGGAGCAGAGGGAGGCCGAGTGAAAGTGGATCGCTAGCGTCAAGACTTTTTTCTGCCACTATGCCTGAGAGGCTAAGAATGAATGAAACTTCAGATACAGTAGCTTCTGACAGAATGTGATTTGTTACTGTGAAAAAGCAGAAAAAATGGGTTTGTGATGGTTTCCCACGCCATATTTGTGGCAACGGTGGGAAGGATGCAAATCACTAGTGAGTAACAAGCTTCAGCTATCACTGTAGTTGCAGTGCCAAAATATAGCACAAGCCTTGCGGTAAAGCACACGCTTTATGCAAAAGCGAACAGGCTGTCTTTCACTGTGCGTGGAAGCTTTCCTAATTTTATCTGCAGAAGGCAAACTGTCTGACCACGACACCTGTGATTCGATTTGACAGCGTATTGAAAGTGGAAAGGCAGAAAGAGCCCAAACTAGATGGAGAACCTGATGTGAGTACAGTGTTCCCCCACTATGTCACATTTTTCAAGCGATTAATTTTTACAGGTTTTTACTGTACACTTGCTTACTGTAAAGCCCTCGCAGGTGGGAAAAGAGTCACAGTATGGGAGTGAAATTATTTCATCTACGAAAGTTATTTTGTTATTTTGGGACACCGTGGACTGTGAGAAAAATGTGGTACTACTAAATGTTACATGCTGGCAAGAACAGAAATAACATACTCATATCTATGAGCGGCCATTAGGGACATAATTCAGGATGACCTCTCAAACTTACAATTGAAACACTGTCATTGACATGACTGAAATGCTCTTGTAGACAATACTGAAAATGTTTAACTCAAAAACACTTGTGAAACACTCTTATAAACACAAGTGAAACGCTCTCATACGCAATACTGAAACACTCTCATACAGACGACTACATTTACTCATACACAGTACTGAAACGCTCTTACACTGACCCCGCAGACCTCAGTATCGAGCTGTCTGCCCGTGCCCGATCAAATTCACCAAAATCGCGTTCGACCAGCTGTGCCGGCAGATAGACGACGTCTGAGCAGGTGTAAGTTTAGACCAATTTTTGCCACCAAATTGTCTTCCACCAAGCGCATGTCCAATGACACACCCTCGCTCCTTGGAATGCCCAGCTCAAATTGGCAAACATGCACAAGCGCTTTCACGAAAATCAAAATCCACTGGCATTTGCGCCAACCACAGATGCGCCTCTATGAAAAGAGAGCCTTCAGTCTAATCATGCAGGGAAATAATCCTGTAGGTGGTCTGGTGGACGATTGGTTGACAAATCAGCCTCACAGTTCTGAGGTTTGAATCCATGCTCCACCCTTCCTGTGCTAAGTTTGCATGTTCTCCCCATGCTTGTATGAGTTTTCTCCGGGTTATTTGGCTTCCTCCCACATGGCAAAAACATTCATGTTATGTGTGAATGTGAGTGTCTACTTGTGCCCTGTGATTGCCTGACAACCAGTCCAAGATGTACCAACTGTACTCTCACCCAAAGTCAGCTGGGATAGGCTCCAGTTCACCCACGGCCGTAGTGTGGATAAGAAGTTTAGAAAATGAATAGATGAATAATCCCGTAGGAGAAACAAAGTTTCGGATAAGGATGCTTTCTTTTAGTCATGCTGCCGACTCAACGCGGCTCTCCACTGGTTGAAAACAATTCATTTATTGTTACGTTACACATCAACTTGCTTTAACATCTTCTGTCTCCGGTTGTTAATGTCACCCACATTTAATTCATTTGGCATGCGATGCACTTGGAGACATGTGACACCCTTTTCTCTTCACTGAGGAGAATCTGTTCTGAGCTGAGAATAAACCAATTGTGACACCAATCTTTTTTGATTGTCATTTCAGGATATCCGGGCAGTGAACAGTAGTTGCAATATTGGGCCTTAAATAGTTTGAAAGTCAACATCAAGACTTAACATTATAACTTTGAGTTTTGTGCCATAAATTGTGAAATTGTGGTGGAACAGTGGTAATAGCTTGCCATATGAAATTCACCAATTGTCGTAACAGTGTGAAGGGTATGTGACGTGGAAGACTTCAGTACGGTGGTGTATCTTTGCCTGGCTGCTCTGCAGACTCAAGGTACAATAGCAGATTTGTATTTATTCTTGACTTATAATTATACAAATACGTTAAAGTAAATGCTAGTCCTACAAGTGCTTAAATAGACAGAAGGCATAAGTGGAAAAACTCCTGCTGACCACTCAAAAAAACAGCAAAGTCCACCTCAGTGCTACACTACTTCATCGCACGGCTGTCACTGGTATCAAATCTCAAGGTAGTTGTTCATATTTAGATGAATTATCTGCTTCGATTCTCTTTTCCAACTTTCGAAAAAAACTTTACGACTGATTATTATACTGTTTTTGTAATGCTTGACACGTTTTGTTGCACAATTACTGTTGAGTTACCATTTTATGCACGATTAGTGGATAGTAGCAGTATGTTTTGGGTATACAATTAACATGAAGGTTCTGGATTACAATTTATAATTTGCATGTCATGGCAGCGGTTTGCTTGTTTAACTTTGCTTGGTGTGACAATGGCAATTTTCTTCCCAGTGTTTAAAAAAAAAAAAAACATGTACAGTGGATATAAAAAGTCTCCACACCCCTATGAAAGGTCAGATGACAAAGATGGGTCACTTAAAATTCATATTTACATTGTTTATATGTTATGTAATACATCCACGTAACTTCCAGCAAGTTTCCATCCATCCATCCATTTTCTGAGCCGCTTCTCCTCACTAGGGTCGCGGGCGTGCTGGAGCCTATCCCAGCTGTCATCGGGCAGGAGGCGGGGTACACCCTGAACTGGTTGCCAGCCAATCGCAGGGCACATAGGAATAAACAACCATTCGCACTCACAGTCATGCCTTCGGGCAATTTAGAGTCTCCAATTCATGCATGTCTTTGGGATGTGGGAGGAAACCGGAGTGCCCGGAGAAAACCCTCGCAGGCACGGGGAGAATATGCAAACTCCACACAGGCGGGGCCGGGGATTGAACCCGGGTCCTCAGAACTGTGAGGCTGACGCTCTAACCAGTCGTCCACCGTGCCGCCTCCAGCAAGTTTATAGTTTATATATAGTTTAGCTAAAAATGAGGTTTTTATTTACGCTTATTGCTCACTCCCCGAAGTGACAGTTCAGTGACACGGCACAAGCTTTTATATAGTATGCAGTATTCCTATATATTGTGTGCCCCTTGCTCGAGTAGCGGTATAACACGCTGCACCGAAAGTCTTTGCCGTGTCTGTTGGCTTGTCATATAGCCAAAAGTACAGATGGCAGTACCGAAAAGTACTGCATGGGTCTTTTTTTCCTACTGCCGAGTGTATAGTAATCATAATAGAGTCGTAAGTATATACTGTACAAGGAAATCCTCACCTCTTGTCTACGCCGCTTCTCTGCGGGACCGTGGCGGCTGCAAGATTTAGTTCTCTTGCTGGGGGTTGAGGTCCCGATGGCCGTAGAAAAAATAGTTGGCACCCTAGCTGGTTTCAGCCTCTACTTCTGTGTCCAATGCTTTCTGCTGATTCTTTCTCAGAGTTTGGAATGCTCGCTAAGCACCCATAGCTGACCACGTTTCTTCCCCTGTCGATTGACTTTCCCTATCCACTGGTCACGTATTCCTTTTTTACTTATAAAGCCATGAAAAAACTCTGTCCACTGCCTGCACCATTTGTACAACCAAATGCCACACAATAAACCATCGTGACATCGCTAAATCATACAACAACAAATATACAAGGAAGGGAACAACAGCATGGAGCAATAGTAAGCAACGCCGAATGAACAGGCTGTTTGGCTAGTTTTACGTCACAGCGCGGGATAGAGCCGAAGACCGGAAGGCGCTGGATGGAAAAAGCAGGCGCATTCTGCATCACATTTATCAGTTTAACTGCTGTATATCTGCTATATAAATGGCAAATGGCAGATGTGGTTTATAAAGGGCTTCTAGAGATATAAAGAAATGTTTTAACATGTTTCTAAATCAACAGGTTATTGTCCATCCGTCCATTTTCTGAGCCGCTTCTCCTCACTAGGGTCGCGGGCGTGCTGGAGCCTATTCCAGCTATCATCGGACAGGAGGCGGGGTACACCCTGAACTGGTTGCCAGCCAATCACAGGGCACATAAAAACAAACAACCTTTCACACTCACATTCACACCTACGGGCAATTTAGAGTCATAAATTAACCTACCATACATGTTTTTGGGATGTGGGAGGAAACCGGAGTGCCCGGAGAAAACCCACGCAGGCACAGGGAGAACATGCAAACTCCACACAGGCGGGGCCGGGATTGAACCCCGGTCCACAGAACTGTGAGGCAGACGCTCTAACCAGTCGTCCACCATGTCGCCACAGGTTATTGTGATATAAAAAAATTACACCATGATAAATCATTTCTAAACCAATGTAACTGTATAACCTATACAACTAAATTGAAATAAAAAATAAACAATTTTAGAGAATTCCCACATAGAGTTTATGCAAATATATGACTAGCACATGCAATCTGATTTATCAAACCTGAGACAAATTGCGATGGCTGATTGTGTCTCTCTCAACTCAGACAAAATGAGGTGGCGAGGAGAAGTTTTCCACTCATGCAAACATTTTTGAAATGCCAGAAACAGAGATTTTGCACCATACTGTCTCGTGAGTGATGCAAGCTTGTCACAAGGAGTCATGCTATATAACCCGTCAAAAATCCTTTCAACTTGGCATTTCCTTCTTTCTCTGTGATGTTTTCTTCTATGCTAAGCTATGTCTCAAAAGCTATGCTATGTATTTAATCATCGTTTTTCCTGTAACTACTTTGACTCACGGGTGTTGTGCGTCAGAGTGAGTCAGAGACTCACTGGGTGGGAGGAATGTGTTTGTTTTTTATCATTTGCCTTGTGAATAACTTTGTATTGCTTTTGAAGTATGAAAGTGCGATAGAAATATAGGTTTGATTTGATTGAAGGATTTCCACACACTGTGACAATTGGTGCTGGCAATGCAGCACCAATAGGGGGCACAAGCCAATCCAAACTGTAGGCTGGTCCCAAGCACGGATAAATGCAGAGCGTTGCATCGGGAAGGGCATCCAGCTTCAAACTTTGCCAAACAAATATGAGTGTTCATCCAAAGAATTTTATACCGGATCGGTCGTGGCCCGGGTTAACAACGTCCGCCACCGGCGCCGTCTACCTGCAGGCGCCGTTGGAAATTCAGCTACTGTGGGTTGAAGTTGAAGAAGAAGAGGAGGTGGAAAGCGGGTTCTTTGGCAGAAAGAGAAGAGGAAAGCATAGAGCCTAGAACTGAATGTGGGGACTTTGAATGTTGGGAATATGACAGGAAAATCTCGCGAGTTGGTGGACATGATGATTAGGAGAAAGGTTGATATATTGTGTGTCCAGGACACCAGGTGGAAAGGCAGTAAGGCTAGAAGTTTAGGGGCAGGTTTTAAATTATTTTACCATGGTGTAGATGGGAAGAGAAATGGAGTCTGGGTTATTCTAGAAGAAAGAGTTGGCTAAGAATGTCTTGGAGGTGAAAATAGTAGCTGAAACTTGAAATTGAGGGTGTTATGTATAATGTGATTAGTGGCTGGCACGAGAGTACTTGGTGTATCTTCTGGCTGGAAAGGAGAGAAGGAGACTTGGTGGTGGAACCTCACAGTACAGGAAATCATACAAGGAAAAAGGTTAGCTAAGAAGAAGTGGGACACTGAGAGGACCGAGGAGAGGCGAAATAAATACATTAAGATGCGACACAGGACAAAGGTAGAGGTGGCAAAGGCCAAACAAGAGGCATATGATGACATGTATGGCAGGTTGGACTCTAAAGAAGGAGAAAAGGATCTATATAGTTTGGCCAGACAGAGGGATAGAGATGGGAAGGATGTGCAGCAGGTTAGGGTGATTAAGGTTAGAGATGGAAATATGTTGACTGGTGCCAGCAGTGTGCGAACTAGATGGAAAGAATACTTCGAGGAGTTGATGAATGAGGAAAATGAGTGAGAAGGGAGAGTAGAAGAGGCAAGTGTGGTGGACCAGGAAGTGGCAATTATTAGTGAGGGGGAAGTTAGAAAGGCATTAAAGAGGATGAAAAATGGAAAGGCAGTCAGTCCTGATGACATTCCTGTGGAGGTATGGAAGTATCTCGGAGAGGTGGCTGTGGAGTTTTTGACCAGCTTGTTCAATAGAATTCTAGCAGATAGAAGATGCCTGAGGAATGGAGGAAAAGTGTGCTGGTGCCATTTTTTAAGAACGAGGGTGATGTGCAGAGCTGTGGTAACTATAGAGGAATAAAATTGATGAGCCACACAATAAAGTTAGTTAGGGAAAAAGTAGTGGAGGCTAGACTCAGGACAAAAGTGAGTATTTGCGAGTAACAGTATGGTTTCATGCCTAAAAAGAGTACCACAGATGCATTATTTGCCTTGAGGATGTTGATGGAAAAGTCATTTAAATAGACACAATGCTACATTTTGTGATCAGTTATCTTTATTTTTTTAAACTTGCTGATCGGTGATATGCCCCAAAAATCCTGATCGTGTAAAGCCTACAGCACACACAATCTGTTAGAGATACATGTAACTTTTTCATGTATGGACCAAATAACACAAAAGGAATTATTATCGAATAAAATATCACGCCTAATTTATCCATGATGAAAGACAGCTTACAAAGATAGTGTCATACATTATCTATTTACAGAGCTATCCTCATGGGTACTCGTATATAATTCATCATACTCTCAGAGTTAGACAACAACAGCCATGTGGCATCTCTTAAATATTGCTAATGTATGCGTTCCTCTGCGTGTTGAAAAAATGCCGACCACATGGCAGGCAATGGGAGATCTGGGTCCAAGCGGAGCGGGGTTACTGTACATAACATGAAGGAAAAGGTTTTTGGTTTCTTTCCAATCAAACAAAAAATGTCAGATGTGAAGAATCCACATACTATATCAATCATGCTTTCCAATCTAAATTGGCAATCAAAACACAAAACAAAAGTATTTACAGATTTTTTCAGAATTCAATTTTGGGCTCACATCAAAAATACAAAATTGAAAAAGGGGCCAGAGAAATGAGGTTGAGTATTTAATTGGTTGTGTTATAAAACATAACCTAGAACTTTTGTAATGAGCGTTAGTAAAGCAAGGTTAGCTTGTTAACCGGCACAACCAGTGACGACCATGACCATGATCCATCATCACATTACTGTAATCGACTACATGCATTACAACTGACACGGGAGATATACATTTGCTGATGTCGGAACCAGATTGTGAACATAACTGTACTGACTTTCCTGTGTCATCCCACTAACTGAGACCTAGACACACAGTTACTTGCATATCATTGCACAATGGTAGAAAGAATAATAATTAAAAAAAAAAAAAAAGGTGTTGAAGTTATTTGCCCTAAGTCTACAAGTTCCGGGTGGACATGAATGAGTTTAAACCAATGCGATCGGTCAAACAGCACTGAAAGCAATTGTCATGTCTTCCTCCTTACGAGTCACACATTTTGTTCATCTAACAATGCTGTGCGTATGGCTGATGGATCGTCGTCCTGGTCTTCACTGGTTGTGGTGACTAACCCTGTGAGATTATAATGAGTATAATAAACAATATTAAATAAAAAAAGATAAGTTAAAAAAAAAAAAAAGCTAACGTATCTTTACTGCACTTCCGGGTTATGCAAACGCAGAAATGTCATATTAAAATAAAATTCAGTCCTGGTGTCCATTTTTCCATCTATTAATTTTGATCTGAGCCTAAAATTTAAATACAAATAGATTGGCATGTTTTTTTGTTTGACAAATAAAATTTTCATTCACATTTTTGTTACGTCAAAAGTAGGAAAATGGAAATAAATGATACATGATTTGTGAAGCTTCCCTTGTATTGAATTCAAATCAAGCAAAAATGAATAAATATATGCAATTCATTCGTCAATATCCCAGTCCCAGTAATAAGATAAACTTTTCTTTGATGCAATAGGTAGAGTGATTTGTTTTCAAAGGCTGATTTAAGTCTATTTTGATCTGTTTTAGCAAAGAAAAAAAAAAGGTTAAGGAACTCAAATTGATATAAACCTCAGAATATTGTGTGCGCTGCAAACATTTAAGTGACAGAGTAGAGGAATGGTTAATGAATAATTTAAGTATGTTGTGCATGTCGAGGTTACCACTTAAGGTTAGTAGCCAGAGGTTTGTGGGATTATAGAGACCACACAACTTTAATGGTATCTTTGGAAGAATATTGTTTTCATGAAGCAACCAACCGACTATTCTATAAAATATTTCTCTTAATATTTCTCAGAATGCATTTTTATGAACTTGACTACATGACTATTCTATAAAACATGTCTCTTAATATTTCTCAGAATGCATTTTTATGAACTTGTTCAACTTGTTTGTTCAATTTCATTGAATTTGACACCAATTGAAACCTAACAATCTCGGGAAGTGTGTTAGTAGGAGTGTGTATGTGTGTCTTGTCAAAGTCGTGGGACTGCAGGCTCCTGAAATTCATGTATTGATCTTCATCGGCCCCTCGCTACTTACTTTGACAAGGTGAGATTTTCAAAAGAACATTGCTAAAGCACTGCACTTCAAAAATCCAATATTTCAAATCTCAGTCCAGCCAAGGTAAAAGTGAAATATTTCACACACCCACACAAACACACATATACAGTGGGTACGGAAGGTTTTCAGACCCCTTTAAATTTTTTATCTTGCAGCCATTTGTTAAAATCATTTAAGTTAATTTTTATCCTCATTAATTTACACACGGCACCCAATATTGACAGAAAAAAACGGAATTGTTGACATTTTTGCTGATTTATTATAAAAGAAAAACTGAAATATCACACAGCCATAAGTATTCACACCCTTTGCTGTGACACTCATATATTTAACGCGGGTGCTGTCCATTTCTTCTGATCATCCTTGAGATGGTTCGACACCTTCATTGGAGTCCAACTGTGTTTGATTATACTGATTGGACTTGATCAGGAAAGTCTATATAAGACCTTACAGCTCACAGTGCATGTCAGCGCAAATGACAATCATGAGGTCAAAGGAACTGCCTGAAGAGCTCAGAGACATAATTGTGGCAAGGCACAGGCCAAGGTTACAAAAAATCTTCTGCTGCACTTAAGGTTCCTAAGAGCACAGTGGCCTCCATAATCCTGAAATGGAAGATGTTTGGGACAATCAGAACCCTTTCTAGACCTGGCCGTCCGGCCAAACTGAGCAATTGGGGGAGAAGAGCCTTAGTGAGAGAGGTAAAGAAGAACCCAAAGATCACTGCGGCTGAGCTCCAGAGATGCGGTTGGGAGATGGGAGAAAGTTCTAGAAAGTCAACCATCACTGCAGCCCTCCACCAGTGGGGGCTTTACGGCAGAGTTGCCAGACAGAAGCCTCTGCTCAGTGCAAGACACATGAAAGCCTGCATGGAGTTTGCTGAAAAAAACACCTGAAGGACTCCAAGATGGTGAGAAATAAGATTCTCTGGTCTGATGAGACCAAGATCGAAATTGTTGGCCTTAATTCTAAGCGGTATGTGTGGAGAAAACCAGGCACTGCTCATCACCTGTCCAACAGTGAAGCATGGTGGTGGCAGCATCATGCTGTGGGGGTGTTTTTCAGCTGCAGGGACAGGGAGACTGGTTGCAATAGAAGAAAAGATGAATGCGACCAAGTACAGGGATATCATGGACAAAAACCTTCTCTAGAGTGCTCAGAAATCTGCAAAAATTGTAACAATTTGTAACCCCACAATTCATTATGGGGTGCTGTGTGTACATTAATGAGGAAAAAAATTAACTTAAATGATTTTTGCAAATGGCTGCAATATAAAAAAGATAATACATAATTCACACACACACACACACATATAAATATATATACTGTATATACATACATACGTGTGTGTGTATGTATGTATATGTATATATATCCATCTATCCATTTCCTTTACCGCTTATCCTCACTAGGCAGGAGCCTATCCCAGCTATTTTCGGGCGGGAGACGGGGTACACCCTGAACCGATCGCCAGCCAATCGCAGGGCACATAGAAACAAACAACTATTTGCACTCACATTCACATCCATCCATTTTCTGTTCCACTTTAACCTCACTGCCTACAAGCTAATAAAAACATATTTCAACAATAAAAAAAGAGTTACGCAGATGAATTTCTAAAACACTGTGAGATTAAACTAATGCTAATGCAATATGATTGTGTGGAATGTGCAGAACTAAATGAAATACCTTTCATCCAAAGCTTCATGCTTGATATAGTAAAAATAAAAAAAAGTGAAACTAATCTTCTTTTGGTTGACAGCAGCATGAAATAATGAGAAAACTTTTCAACTTTAAGCTGCAAACTGGCTGTCAAAAAAAAAAATATATAAATACTTTCCACTCCAGGTAAAATGCATAAAATGGCATCAAAGAGAAGAAAAAAGTATGTGGCTTTTCAACAGTATGAGTTTCACTCTGGTTTTGGTATGCTGGATGGATTAAGAACAGGGAACACGGTTTAGCCAAAATCAATACTTCTCTTTTCCTTGGAATTTTAAATGTGAGTGTGAGTGTGTTATTATTGCAAAGAATTGTAGACCACCTTGTTTTTAAGAGTTCATATACTAGAACTCGGCACGGTGGCGATTGGTTAGAGCGTCAGCCTCACAGTTCTGAGGACCCGGGTTCAATCCCGTGCCTGTGTGGGTTTTCTCCGGGCACTCCGGTTTCCTCCCTCATCCCAAAAACATGCATTCATTGGAGACTCTAAATTGCCCGTAGGCATGACTGTGAGTGCGAATGGTTGTTTGTTCCTATGTGCCCTGCGATTGGCTGGCAACCAGTTCAGGGTGTACCCCGCCTCCTGCTCGATGACAGCTGGGATAGGCTCTAGCACGCCCGCGACCCTAGTGAGGAGAAGCGGCTCAGAAAATGGATGGATGGACTACGTCAAACAGTCATTCTGTGAACAACACTCAGTGTAAATAAAGAACAAGTATATTTTTCTGTCTGGAAGTAGCTTAATCAGAGTCTGAATCATCTTTATTGGGCAAGTATACTGAACAAAAAGACACTGTAAATGCATTTTCAACAAGGGGTAAAGTCGTAGGGATCAGTGACTGCTCGCACCAACAACAAGAAGGGGAGGGATCGTGTACACATTGTCTGCACTTGATGACAAAAAACAAAACAAAAACAAAACACCTCATACCACTAATGTAAAGTTTTAGTGGTTTTTACAACTGTGACTTTTTTGAAGCTGTGACTTTTTAAAACCGCAGTAGACCCTGGCCCATTTGACTGCAGCCAATGACAGCCAGTCACCCATGATGTGCACCAGAGCTCTGTATGGTAATCCAAAGTGTTTCCAAAGGTACTGCACATTACTATTTAATCTAAAGAGACCCTAATGAGACACTATTTTCCCTTGTGGATAACATTGGCTGCACTTCAACACCAAGCCACCATTAATAACGTGTGCGCACCTCTTGGAAAAACTCAGCTGGGATAGACTCCAGCTCACCTGTGACCCTAATGAGGACAAGCAGTATTGAAAATTGATTGATGGATGTGGGTGTGCAGATCCAGGCCCACCACAATCACTACCAGTTTAGATTGTAAAACTCTAAACAACGTGCACGAGAGAGAACAAGAGTGCACGAGATCATGTTATAACTCAAACACTGCTTTCAGTTAAATCGTCTGTCTTACATTAGTGAATTCAAATCCTGTGAAAAAATAAGTTTTCACAGCATGCAAGTTATTCATGAATTTCATTCCAACCATAGCTGTAAGTTTCATGAGAGGAGCATACCACAGCATGAAGAAAAAAGAAAACTTACAATGATAGTGTGTGTATGGCCTTGTTATTGAGTTCCTCAATAAATATGCCCAAGGTTGGCATGTTTGACAAGTTTGTTGACAACTTTCAACAATATAGGCACTAGCACAATGACAGGAAAAAACATTGATAAATGCTGAAGCCTTCTAGATCTACAGGAAAGGTAATGGGTTCTTGCTCGACCAATGACAGATCCCTCCGCAAAGTAACGTTGATTATTTTAGTATGCAAATCATATTTCAATGAAACCTGCGCCCGAGATTCCGATCGCTGCATGATCAGGAAAAAAGGAAAATGAGCAAGGTAATGAAGACATTTTTTTTCTGAATACGAATTAGCTCAATGAAGTGAAGGTGCGCAAGAAAATCCTCTTTGGTACGCTGTCCTCCTGCGTTAACAACAAGCGAAAGAAGAGTGAATGGAACAGCGTGTGTGCGGCTGCCAATGCTGTGGAGTCAGAACAGCGCACACATACTGTTCCATTCAGTCTTCTTTTGCACTAAAAAAGAAGTGGTCAGACATTAAGGTGGATGTGAAGCGGAAGACAGCTCCCTACCTCCAAAGTGTGGCCAAAACAGGTGGCGGAATCAGCGCGGACCGTCTCACGCTGTTCGAGGAAAGAGTCATGCGTGACACTACTCTCTCAGGGGTCGTGGGAGCACATGTGGCTGACTCTGATTACCATCCATCCATCCATTTTCTGAGCCGCTTCTCCTCACTAGGGTCACGGGCGTGCTGGAGCCTATCCCAGCTGTCATCGGGCAGGAGGCGGGGTACACCCTGAACTGGTTGCCAGCCAATCGCAGGGCACATAGGAACAAACAACCATTCGCACTCACAGTCATGCCTACGGGTAATTTAGAGTCTCCAATTAATGCATGTTTTTGGGATGTGGGAAGAAACCGGAGTGCCCGGAGAAAACCCACGCAGGCACGGGGAGAACATGCAAACTCCACACAGGCGGGGGCCGGGGATTGAACCCGGGTCCTCAGAACTGTGAGGCTGACGCTCTAACCAGTCGCCCACCGTGCCGCCTGACTCTGATTACCTCACAAGGTAAATACCATGTATTTTTATAACTCATAAAAAAATTTGTTCATACAGTAACCTAGACTCAGCCCTATGAGATTAAGGTTCATGCGTAAATGTTGTCCATCTATCCATCCATCCATCCATTCTCTACCGCTTATCCGGGTCGGGTCGCGGGGGCAGTAGCTTCAGCAGGGACGCCCAGACTACCCTCTCCCAGCCACTTCATCCAGCTCTTCCAGGGGGATCCCGAGGCGTTCCCAGGCCAGCCGAAGGATGTAGTCTCTCCAGCGCGTCCTGGGTCGTCCCCGGGGTCTCCTCCCGGTGGGACATGCCCGGAACACCTCACCAGGGAGGCGTCCGGGAGGCATCCGAATCAGATGCCCCAGCCACCTCATCTGGCTCCTCTCAATGCGGAGGAGTAGGGGCTCTACTCTGAGATCCTCCCGGATGACCGAGCTTCTCACCCTATCTCTAAGGGAGAGCCCGGACACCCTGCGGAGGAAACTCATTTCGGCCGCTTGTATCCGGGATCTTGTTCTTTCGGTCAAGACCCACAGCTCATGACCATAGGTGAGGGTAGGAACGAAGATCGACCGGTAAATTGAGAGCTTCGCCTTTCGGCTTAACTCTTTCTTTACCACAACGGACCGATACAAAGTCCGCATCACTGCAGACGCTGCACCGATCCGCCTGTCGATCTCCCGTTCCATTCTTCCCTCACTCGTGAACAAGACCCCAAGATACTTGAATTCCTCCACTTGGGGCAGGATCTCATCCCCGACCTGGAGATGGCATGCCACCCTTTCCCGACTGAGGACCATGGTCTCAGATTTGGAGGTGCTGATTCTCATCCCAGCCGCTTCACACTCGGCTGCGAACTGCTCCAATGAGAGTTGGAGGTCACGGCATGATGAAGCCAACAGAACCACATCATCTGCAAAAAGCAGAGATGCAATACTGAGGCCACCAAACCGGACCCCCTCTACGCCTCGGCTGCGCCTAGAAATTCTGTCTATAAAAGTTATGAACAGAATCGGCGACAAAGGGCAGCCTTGGCGGAGTCCAACCCTCACCGGGAACGAGTCCGACTTACTGCCGGATATGCGGACCAAACTCTGACTCCGGTCGTACAGGGACCGAACAGCCCGTATCAGGGGGTTCGGTACCCCATACTCCCGAAGCACTCTCCACAGGACTCCCAGAGGGACACGGTCGAACGCCTTCTCCAAGTCCACAAAACACATGTAGACTGGTTGGGCGAACTCCCATGCACCCTCGAGGACCCTGCCGAGGGTGTAGAGCTGGTCCACTGTTCCACGGCCAGGACGAAAACCACACTGCTCCTCCTGAATCTGAGATTCGACTTCCCGACGGACCCTCCTCTCCAGCACCCCTGAATAGACCTTACCAGGGAGGCTGAGCAGTGTGATCCCCCTGTAGTTGGAACACACCCTCCGGTCCCCCTTCTTAAAAAGGGGGACCACCACCCCAGTCTGCCAATCCAGAGGCACTGTCCCCGATGTCCACGCGATGTTGCAGAGGCGTGTCAACCAGGACAGCCCCACAACATCCAGAGCCTTTAGGAACTCCGGGCGAATCTCATCCACCCCCGGGGCCCTGCCACCGAGGAGCTTTTTAACTACCTCGGTGACCTCAAACCCAGAGATAGGAGAGCCCGCCTCAGAGAACCCACACTCTGCTTCCCCATGGGAAGGCGTGTCGGTGGAATTGAGGAGGTCTTCGAAGTATTCTCCCCACCGACTCACAACGTCCCGAGTCGAGGTCAGCAGCGCCCCATCCCCACTATACACAGTGTTGGTGGTGCACTGCTTTCCTCTCCTGAGACGTCGGATGGTGGACCAGAATTTCCTCGAAGCCGTCCGGAAGTCTTTCTCCATGGCCTCACCGAACTCCTCCCATGCCCGGGTTTTTGCTTCAGCGACCACCAGAGCTGCATTCCGCTTGGCCAGCCGGTACCCATCAGCTGCCTCAGGAGTCCCACAGGCCAAAAAGGCCCGATAGGACTCCTTCTTCAGCTTGACGGCATCCCTCACCGTTGGTGTCCACCAACGGGTTCGGGGATTGCCGCCACGACAGGCACCGACCACCTTACGGCCACAGCTCCGGTCGGCCGCCTCAGCAATGGAGGCGCGGAACATGGTCCACTCGGACTCGATGTCCCCCGCCTCCCCCGGAACATGAGCAAAGTTCTGTCGGAGGTGGGAGTTGAAACTCCTTCTGACAGGGGATTCTGCCAGACGTTCCCAGCAGACCCTCACAATACGTTTGGGCCTGCCACGTCGGACCGGCATCTTCCCCCACCATCGGAGCCAACTCACCACCAGGTGGTGATCAGTTGACAGCTCCGCCCCTCTCTTCACCCGAGTGTCCAAGACATGCGGCCGCAAGTCCGATGACACGACCACAAAGTCGATCATCGAACTGCGACCTAGGGTGTCCTGGTGCCAAGTGCACGTGTGGACACCCTTATGCTTGAACATGGTGTTCGTTATGGACAATCCGTGACGAGCACAGAAGTCCAATAACAGAACACCGCTTGGGTTCTGATCGGGGGGGCCGTTCCTCCCAATCGCGCCCTTCCAGGTCTCACTGTCATTGCCCACGTGAGCATTGAAGTCCCCCAACAGAACAATGGAGTCCCCAGCGGGAGCGCTCTCCAGCACCCTCTCCAAGGACTCCAAAAAGGGTGGGTACTCTGAACTGCTGTTTGGTGCATAGGCACAAACAACAGTCAGGACCCGTCCCCCCACCCGAAGGCGGAGGGAGGCTACCCTCTCGTCCACCGGGGTGAACCCCAACGTACAGGCGCCGAGCCGGGGGGCAATACGTATACCCACACCTGCTCGGCGCCTCTCACCATGGGCAACTCCAGAGTGGAAGAGAGTCCAACCCCTCTCGAGAGGACTGGTACCAGAGCCCCAGGTGTGTGTGGAGGCGAGTCCGACTATATCGAGTCGGAACTTCTCGACCTCACACACCAGCTCGGGCTCCTTCCCTGCCAGAGAGGTGACATTCCACGTCCCTAGAGCCAGCTTCTGTAGCCGGCGATCGGATCGCCAAGGTCCCCGCCTTCGGCCACCGCCCAGCTCACACTGCACCCGACCCCTATGGCCCCTCCCACAGGTGGTGAGCCCATGGGAAGGGGGACCCACGTTACCCTTTCGGGCTGTGCCCGGCCGGGCCCCATGGGTGCAGGGCCGGCCACCAGGCGCTCGCCTTCGAGCCCCACCACCAGGCCTGGCTCCAGTGGGGGGCCCCGGTGGCCCGCGTCCGGGCAAGGGAAAACGAAGTCCATTGTTTGTCGTCATCATTAGGGGTCTTTGAGCCGTGCTTTGTCTGGTCCCTCACCTAGGACCTGTTTGTCATGGGTGACCCTGCCAGGGGCATAAAGCTCCAGACAACTTAGCTCCTAGGATCACTGGGACACACAAACCCCTCCACCACGACAAGGTGACGGCTCAAGGAGGGGGCATAAATGTTGTATGTATGGTATTTGTAATAAATCTTTTGAATTCAATTTGAAGCACATCAGCATATCAAAGAGGATATCAAAAACTGTGACTCCTGTTTTAGTACTCAATTTATTATTTTATTAAATAGGAGAGGCCCTGCAGTCGCAGCCACGTGCTACATGTTTGGGGAATTTGTCCACCGTTCCTTTGCGTCTCCTCCGGCATCCCCAACGTCTCAGACGCAATTACACGCCAACAACCGGCTGCTGCTGCCCGCCCGACTGGCTGTGTCCTCACCCGTGCTGTGCTGGAGTCACGACATGTCATGAGATCAATTTATAGGTGTCCTCACAAATATCAGTGATTCATTAAATACACTTGACAACAAGTGAATTCCGAGTCCTTGCTTCTTTTACATTGTTGAAATCAAATGTTGTCAGGCATGAATTGTTCATCAGTGCTAATTGTTCATGTGTCTCTGATGTGCAGATGTATTATACATTTTCCAGCATCACCTCTGTCGCCAAAGCACCAACAGCTGAAGTAGGCGTGAGGCACCGCACATTGCCACGGTCATTTCACTCTTGATACATCTGAACTATGCCGTGAAAAAGAACGTACGCTACGTTTTTGTGCGTACGCACCTTTTGTACATGAGGCCCAAGGTGTCTAACTGTGATGGTTTGTATGCAGGTGTGCTGTTGTGTGCCTCAAAGCAAGCAAAGAAATTATTTAGCTCATTCAGCTGGGAGGTGGTGCTGTCACAGGGCTGTGGTGAGGATTTGGAGTCCGTAACGGTCTGAATACCTCGCCATAGACTCATGATGTCACTGGTCTTACTGAAGCGATGGGCGATCCTCCTGGAGTACTCCCTCTTGGCCTCCCTGATGCCACGAGGCAGATTGGCCCTAGCTCTCCTCAGGCCCTCATAATCCCCATATCTAAAAGCAGCATTGCGGACCTTCAGTCGTCTGTAGACCTCCGGCGTCAGCCATAGTTTCTGATTAGCATGAACAGTGATGGACGCATCATTTGTAAATGGTGAGTGCAAAACAAATTACACAAAGAATGTATGTGATGAGACAGCCATAGCATTGAGATGATCTCAATGTTGCTTGTTCCTTTAAACACATTACAGGTATGTTAAATAAAGTTGAAAATTAAGTGCTTCAAACAGGGTCTCCTACAGTGCCTGGAAATTGAAAAAATAACCAAAAACAATTAATATTAAAGAACCCTAAAGAAAAGGGTTTGAGTCTCAACATTCTGAGTAGCTGAATTCCTTCCTAAAAAAACTTAAACCGTCTGATGAAAATCCCTTTATGATGATGTCGACTTTTTAATGCATTTATATTTATCATAGTCTCCTCCATGTCAAGTATTTAATTCTTTGGCCACTATAGAGAGGAGCAGTTGAGTGCAAGAGGATGATGACACTTCTTTAAGTGATGAGTCTGATGCAGTTACAAAATGTAAATGTAACTGTCATTTAATTTTAACACTATGAGGACAATCCACATAGGTATATGCTCATTGTCCTTGGAGTAAAAGGTCAGTTATCACTGCATTAATTAAAATACATTTCATGCATACAGTTTAAAACAAGCAGAGAGAGAAAAGAGCAAACCTGACCAATTTGTTGTGGTATTTATTTCTGTCAAGGTCTCACACTTATTAATTTAATAAAGGTGTATCAAGCTTGTATGGCATTGTCCCTGTTCTCATTGCCACAGTAGAGCTTGCGTACACAGAAATATTTCTAAAAAGCTCACACTACAGATTTTGTATATTTTACTTCATTGTCATAATTGAATTGTTGCAACATTCCTGGCAACACCGCATTTTATTGCCCATTTTGAATTAGTCATGCTATTTAATAGAGTACATATTTGAAGATGATTATGTTACTTAACCAATGAACCTTCAACATTTAGAATTAATTATCTGCTTCACAAACAAAAGCTTGTGAAAATATCTTAAAAGCACATTGTAGGAGGTAGTGGAGGTTAGATTGTTCGGAAAATTAAGAATGCACAGCAGGCCCTTTTGACTCCCAAGCGTCCCAATCTCCAGAATGACTGAACATTCATTGTGTGCCTGTTTTTTTATTTTTATTTTTTTATTTTTATGGCCAATCATCCCTGCAAGTTGTTTGCCTTTCTAACCACAGTCTGCCCTTCAGGGTCAGTCCGGTGGCCGTCTAGGCCAGCCGAGGTGAGGGTTTCTACTGGGTCATTCAGGCGGACGGCCATGATGCCGGACCCAATAGCAATGCAGGGGCCAGGCAATAGAGTCGGGTGGAGGCCGCTGGACGAGCGCCGCCGGAGCAAGGGTGGGTGGCGGCCGCTGGATGAGCGCCGCCGGAGCCTGCCGCAGCTGTCGGGGAACCAGCACGGGGTCTGCAGTTGCTTTCTCATCAGCCTGCCACCATTGAGGTTTGGGAGCACAGGAAACGAGAGGGGCAGAGTGCATAGGAACTTGGGAAGGTGAACTAGGAAAAAACGGGTGGTACGGAATGAGGTGACAAAAAAGGCACGGAACGAGGTGACTTGGGGGCAGGTTGGGATGGACGTGACTTAGGCGTTTAACAAGGTGTGGAAACTCGTGAAAAATTAAGTGACTAGGGAACAGGGAAAAAAATAACGGGAGGACCTCTACTTGGGCGCCTCCGTTGGCCACCACGCGCCGCTCCCAGATAAATGACCAAACGGGTGCCCAAGTAAAGGTCAGAGGTAAAGGACTTGGGCTTGGACTCGCAGGGGTTGGAAAAGGGGAGACCTGACAAAAACTGACTCGGACGGGAAAAACTAGGAAAGGAATCGGAAAAATCCAAATTGGTGTCGGGCTCACAATCAGACAGGAGTTTAACAAAATCGGGGCCATCTTCACAATCAGAAAAATCTGAATCTAAAAAACAATGTGGAGGTAAAATGGTCGGGCATGGTGAATAACTAGGAAGAGTTTGGGGCACAGGTGAAAAGAACAGAGAAGACACTACGATAGGGCTTACTGGAGGAGGGTAGGTATGGTTGGCAGGCTGAGGGTGCTGTGAGCCAGACTGGTGGCGTGGAGGGTGACGCTGTGTTCTTCCCGCTGGAAACGAGTAAACCCTAGTGATGGGCAAATGATACTGAGGCTTTGGAGATTGTGTCACTCTTCCTGAAGCGGAGTGATTCGAAACGCTGTGTCGGAGCTTGTATCAAAACACCAATGTCACGTGACCGCTGTTCCGCTTCACGCTTCATTGCTTCAAAATGTTATTATTATTATTCTTTGCGTTAATCTGGAATGCGTTTGAGAGTATGGGGGAGAGCATCTACATATTTTATTGTAATGATGATATAATCATTATTTAGTATGAATGAACAAAACACTTGCATGATCATACAGACTTTTCTCAACTTTTATTGTGGTCATGGGAAACAGTGCCAGTGCTTCAGTTGTGCGCTTTTGAGGTTGCTATGGCTTCAGTTGTCCACCAGATGTCACCATCACTGAAGCCTTGAAGTTTTAAATCTTTTCTGGCACAATTGCCCACCACTAGTAAACCCAAAACAAGAAACAAAACACGACTGATGAAATAACTGCGCGACAACTGGCGACTATGAAGTGGCACAGACAGAAACAAGGACATACTACAACGACAATGAACCGACAAGAACTGAAAGAAACCAGGGAACTAAATACAAACAGATTGACGAGACAACGAGGAACACCTGGACAAGACACGAGTGGCTGGAAGGATCTGATTGGTCGACACAAGGTAGAAGATTGACGAGAACAGGTGGACACAATAATTAAATCAGCACACAAGACATGAAAAACATTGAACACAGGAAAACATGAAAAAAAATCAAACAACCCAAAACAAACACAGACCATGACAAAAAGAACTCATTGTGATATACAACCATGGAAATGTGACCTTGAAGTGAATGAATATGATTGAATAGGACAAATCCACCATTGATAACATTTGATGATTCCCCCCCCCCCTTCCCATGGAATAACATTATATAGCCTTTTATTTTGCTGCTGTCAACTGACTCTCTTTTAAACACATTCTCATACCTCACTCAGGGGGGTCATAACACACCTAATTCTCCGTTCAGACTTGCCGCAGTCTTGACGCCTACCCACCCTCCTTTATCCCCAGTGATCTTGCAGAGAATGTCAGTGTGATGAGCCAATGTGCAGTGCTTTGATTTGTGGGCCATATCTGGCTCATCTGGTGGTTTTCAGTCGACAGTAGCGCCCTTCAAAAGAACAATCTAAGCCTCAATTTTAACGGGTCCCTGACTGTTCTTAGGCTGTCAATCCCAATGTTCCCAGGATGCACTGCATGATTACCTCAGAGACGAAAACACTACATCAAACAACCCTGACTGGAATATTATAGCAAGGATAAGCTAATGAAGAAACTTGATGCTGGTCACCTGACAAATTCCCATTATTACATCCCAAGGATAAGTAGCTATAGCATCCAAGCGCTGACCACTTTTATTGGTTGGTCTTCATCTAGTTTTGAATCGTTACTTCGACACAATGTTTTTAAAAATAACCTTTGACTGAAGCGATAAGGGCCCAAGTAACAGAGTGAAAAAAATGCTCTCTGCATAAAACAAGACAACAAACCTGCAGGAAATATATTAAATGCCTGACCAAACAAGGGGATATTTTTTATCTCTGTTACACCACTGTAAACATCACGCTGCCTTTGAAGGTTCAATGAAGACACCTCAGCAACATTACAGTTTCTTTGCAGAAAGGAAAGCTTTTTTTAAAGCTGCGGTGGGAAAAAGAGAACAACACATTGTAGGGTCTTTGTGACTTCATTGAGCAGGGTGTGTTCCGGACTTCATCTAAGGCCTGGTACACACATGAGGATTTTTCAAATCTTAAAATATGATTTATCTGTGACAAAGTGTGTGACCACACACACAAAGATTAAGTTCTGCCGCCAATCTCCAAGTCTCACATGACCACACGTGATCTCACCAAAACTAAGACGAGCAGAAACTTCCAGGTATGCTCGGATGTTACCCGAGTGCTTGCGAAGGGACCGGAGGTGGGACTGTTATCATCAAAAAAGTCTTGCTTTGGAAAATATTTCTTGCCATTTGGGGAACCCACTTTTATACAAAATATAACATTGTGTAGGATATGTTTGGTTTTTGTTTTGTTTTTATGTGTAGTTTTTTACAGGGAGTTTCTTTGATTGGCTACGACCGCAACAACCCAGAAAACCATACCTTGTTGACTGCCTACACTAACCAACCACAATATTATGTAAATTTCACAATATATACTTTGTTATCCAATACAAGAGCTGGCAGAGAAGCAAATATTCAGCCTTTACAGAGGTAATAATGCTCAGTATGAATTGGACTATGTCAGAGAGGTGTTGATTTAACGCTGTTAGTGAGGCTGTTGTTTACACCAGCACAGAACTTTACTGGATCATAACGACAGGTCATGTCGGTTACCTCAATTAGTTCCATGAGAGAAATATTGGGATCAGTTTACAATGTAGTTCTAGACAGCTGCACACTGCAACCACAGTAATGTACATTGTTAATAAAATACATCTCAGACAGTGTCAGTTAAAAATGAACATTATTATCTTTGTAAAGCCAGAATAGTTGTACCGCTTTTGTATCATTCTATTGTGCAAGTGGTCACAATGTTGTGGCTGCTTTGTAGTATGCATAGGTTAATTTTTCAGTATTATCCACACTTGAATTCCTTTAACATAACATTTTGTTTACAGAAAGATTACTACACAAAGTGACATAAATATGTTTGTTCAAAAATGCCCCCACTCAAACCTCAAACCCACAAAAATGATTCAATGCTGGTCCCACTCAGAGAAAAAACAAATTAGGTTCTTAGTGACGAGCATCATTCTGCAACTACGTCACACACTGTACCTGCTGTGCAGAGGTGTAATCTCATTTTCCATAAGGCTGTTGCTAGTGCCCATGAGAAAAGTCTTTATCGAATTCACGCACAGTGATTATGTTGCGCATCAGGCTTGACCACCGAATCTGTGGTCACTTGTGCAGCCAGTGGCTGGCTCAGAGAGCATTAACGGATAGTACAGACAGTTGTCGGCATCCAGGGAACAGTGCAGATAACACAGGGCTTGCTGACATGGAAGCTGGGGGATGACTGATTTCTGGTTATTGACTTTACAACAGTTATTGTTTATTTCAAGCAATATTATGGGCTCTATTTCCATACACAGCACATCTGCAGCGGAGTGCAAATGCCGGCAGATTCTGATTTTCATGCAAGCGCAAGGCTCGCTGCATGTGTTTGCCAATTTGGCAGACCAGTCTGCTACAAGCTGGGTGAGTGTGTCCTTGGAGATGCGCCCAGTGGAGTGACAATTTGGTGTCCGAAAGTCAGTCTAAACAGACGCCTGCTCAGACCATGTCTAAATCTTGCCGCAAAGTAGACCACGACCAGTAGAATGCGATTTTGGTGAATTTGTTCAAGGCAAAGGCAAACAGATACTGAAGTCTGAAGATGTATTTAAGTTGGCAGCAGTTATCACCACCTCATTCTGTAAGGGTGCCCGCTTACATTGTCTGTTGCTACATCGGCCAAAAGCAGTGACAATGCTCACGCATGAAGGGCTGCGATTATACGCATCGCCCTCTATCGCACAGAGCTGTCTCCATCGAGACTCGAACTACTTTGATTGGCAGCAACTGACTTATTTTACTTTAAATTGAACAACACATTGCGCGAAGCTGTTTCTGTAGTATCATTGTAAACAGCATGATTTAAGTCCTTTCACACAAGCAGCATTTCTACCATTTTAATCAAACAAATTCTGATAAGCTTACCACTGAGAAGAGGTATGTTTAGTTGAAGCTAGTTGCGCAAACCTTGAGATTTTAATAATAGTAATAATAATACATCAAACTAATCAATCTAGTTTTTTTTCATGATACTCAAAGACACTTCATTCAAATCAGATAACAATAAACAAAAATAGTAGGGGGGGAAGTGTGAGGTGCAGGAGCCCGTTTCCAAATAAATATAGGGAGAGACTACATGCGGGAATGCCTGTGAATATTCTCATTCATCCAGTTCATCTCATTTTAAGGGCATTGAATCGATCACAACTGGACTGTTCTGTTTGTCTTTGAAGACGTTTCACCTCTCATCTGAGCAGGCTTCACCAGTTCATGCAACAAGGCTTACTTAGGACAGACTAGCCAGACAGGCTAGACTGGATCATCAAGGCTTAGCTGGGACAGTTGCGATCGATTCAATGCCCTGAGAATACACGCGGGTAAAGTTAAAAAATTTGCGTTTAAAGAAAAAAAAAAAAAGTGAAGTTGGTCACATTTTAAAGTGCAGACTTATTCATCGGGCAGGCTGCACAAACAACCTACACAAGGCATGTGTACTGTTCCCTCATAACTTCAGTTAGAGGAGAAAAGGCAAGCAAGTATACCGGTGTTGATGAATCTGCAAGTGTGTTGCTGCTCCAACATTTCCAATTCAACAATACACAGAAATATTACACCTTTTTGATGGTCCTTTGTGTTTGTACGGTTTGTTTTTGTAGCACTCTAAAAATGTGAAAAAAGTAAGCAATATAAAGAATGCCTATTCGTTATAACATTTTTAAAATTAGTAATTCATTTTACATGTAATATGGTAATAAATTAATTTAAGCACTTGTATGACTTCTTAACATTTATTTTTTGGGTGAAAAATTGGCAACATTATTGCTTATATTTTAGCTTATCAGGAGATGAAAAATGCATAACATTTGCATGTACTTTCCCTGTACCTATTCTTTATCCAGAAGACAATATTCCTTCAGAAGATTTCCTAACGTGCCTAGCGCCGTTGTATAGTTGTTAAAATGCTGTTATATGTCAGTTAATCCCCTAATATAGTGATTCTCAACCAGTGTGCCGGGGCACATTAGAGTGCCGTGAGCGCTCTTCATGTGTGCCGTGGGTAATTATCATACTTTATGTAATTGCTCAAAAAATTATTTATTTACAAGCAATAATGTATCTTTGTTCATCTGTTTATTCCAGTGAGGCATAGTGACAGACAGAACAAATAAATGCTCTTCTATTAGATGGCAGGAAATACATGCAGTAATTATCCTCTTTTTATGACATTTTTGTTTGTTGGTGTGCCGTGAGATTTTGCAATTGTAAAATATGTGCCTTGGCTCCATAAAGGTTGGAAATCACTGCCCTAATACCATAAATAGTTGTAGTAATGTGAATGTTAATACAGTTTATGCGTGTTTATCCGCCCTCTGCAGCTTTTGCTGTGTCTTAATTATATTTGTATTATCTTGCACCAGGTGTGAACGTGTTATCTGGGCTCATGACTTCTCTAGCTTTCAGTGCATTGTGCAAGCCAGCTGATGTGCCAATGGTGACGTTAGAGGGGGAAAATATATCTGTAAAGCTGCAGTGTTAATACTAAAGACTAAGGTGCGCCACAATAATACATCCATTACTAGAGAACAAGCAAACCTTAGTATTAATAATAATACCGATCAGACAATTAGAAAAGCAAATCAGGAGGGGATCACCAATAATATTTATTGCATATAAATATATCAATTGATAGAAAGTCATGTGTGGGCATTAGACATAGGAAGGTTTTTCCTGATTTTTTAAGTCAATTTTGGGGGGGTGCATTATACTCAAGAGTGTATTTATACATGAGAAATTACGCTAAATGGGTAACACACAATTAGTGAATACATTAGCCTGATGTTGGAAAATGAGTGCATATTAATCATGTCTGCAAACATTATATTGAAAACAGGGGCTTTCCAATTACAAGTCTCCTCTACCTAGTTAGTGAGGGTTTGTGCAATCTGAGCTGCTCGCTGTCTTGCCCATCCATGTCAAGAGGAAATATGCAAATTCAGCAATTTTGATTATGAAAACAGAGACATTATTTGATTCAAAAAGAAAATCAACATAAAGCACAGACCAGAGAACTAAAAGACATGTTTGTGCACTACACATCTCTGTCTTTGTCAGCAGGATTAAGTCGCTGGGGATTTAGTGCGTAAACACAGACTAACAGTCAATGGAACATGGCACTTAGAATAACGGTGGTCCTGGCAAATCGATTAACCAATTGGTCATATTAGGCACTGGTGGCTCCAGGGACGTTTGAGCAGAAAGCACTAAGAAAGCAGTATACAGGCAAAGATGATGTAATGTTTAATGATGTATTTTAGCTCTGGCTACTTTTAATCTTGATAGTGGACTGTTGTTCCCTCATGGTGTGTTATACGGGTAATAAAATGAGTGAAAAATAAACTATTTACAATTGCTTTTTGGCAGATTCTCAAGGTCACTGAAACTCCCACACATTATCAGCGAGACAAGAAAAAAAGACTGGAAAAAAAGAAGTGGAGGTAGGAATATTGAAATGATCCAATAGCTCGGTTAGGTTTCAGTGATGATGCCCTGCTGCCTTTCACCAAATTGAATTTGAGGCATTTTTATTGAATATCCTCTTGTACTGCTTTTACTTAGGCTCTCTCTTTGTTTCCACTTCAAATCTGTTGATGTTTACCTCTGTAATTGCATATGTAATCTACTATGTTAATGTCTTGCAATGAGAATTTACCAGTCAATTTTAACATTAAGGTGGAACTGAAATATTTTCCAGCAACATTACTGTAATAGCATGTATGCAGAAGATAAGGTACGGTTATTGTCATTAATGCTTCTAAAAATATTTCAATTATATAAAAAAAATATGACTGAATAATTACAGGGCATCACACTGGTTACAGAGTTCAATGACCAGGCCAGCCAAAAATTGTTGTTCTTTTATGCAGCTTGGGGCAGAGCGCTGGTGTTCTCAACCAACCTAGATTGCAATACGATACATGCACATCAAGGCAATAATCACAGACAAGGATGGCTTAACATGTAACACACATGGTTTAATATAACAGGAGCATCAACTCAATGTTCAATCGGAATTAATTTTACATGTTGCAGATGCTCGCTCAAAACTATGTATTATTTATTTTTTTACACCAATAAACAGAGGGCTACTTAAATGAAAAATATGACATTTTTAAAAAAGCCATACTGCAGCATGTGCAATATACATAATATAACCTTAGAAGCAGTATTATGCACTGCACTTATTGCACTTCAAATTTTGTGGACTGCTATGCAGTACCAATAGTTAATTTGTGGATGGTTTTTAATCTGTTAGTAAGTTAATACATTTTTTTAAAGTGGTATATTATTTTTTTTTATCTCACACTCGACAAATACCCTGTATGAAGAAACTAAAACTAATACTGACACTGTCCATCCATCCATTTTCCGTACTGCTTATCCTCACTAGGGTCGCGGGCGTGCTGGAGCCTATCCCAGCTGAGTCTGTGCGAGAGGTGGGGTACACCCTGGACTGGTCACCAGCCAATCGCAGGGCACATATAGACAAACAACCATTCGCACTCACATTCACACCTACGGGCAATGTAAAGTATTCAATCAACCTATCACGCTTGTTTCTGGGATGTGGGTGGAAACCGGAGCACCTGAAGAAAAGCCACGCAGGCACGGGGAGAACATGCAATCTCCACACAGGCGGGCCCTGTGTGATTGAACCCTGGTCCTGAGAACTGTGAGGCAGTCGTCCACTGTGCCGCCTTTCTGAAACTAATAAAAGCTAAACTAAAACTATGCATAAAAAAAAATACAAACTAATAAAAACTAACAAACCTGCTCTCAGAACAAATTAAAACTAACTAAATTTGAAAAAAGAAAAGTCAAAATGAAATAAAAACTAACTATAATGGAAAATCCATAGCTATTATAAGCTTGGGTCCCACTATATTGCAAATTGCTCTCTTAAACATATCTCATTTTCTATCAAGGAAATTTGCTATGAATCTGTAATTCTGCAGTTTATCGTGATTGTGTTTTTTTTTAATGGGCTGGCATAATGGAGGAATCAAGCCTCCTGTGACCTGGCAAAGGGGGAAGGTGACAGGACTTGGCTGCACGCTTGCACTCGAAGCCAACAAGCTTGCAATATTTGGGGGTGTTAAAATACATTAACAGTGTTTTAAAAGTGTTTTTTATATATTTTTTGTGTGTATGAGGTGTATCTCTAGGCTTTAACTAAAGAAAAAAAAATTATAGTGTATTGTGGATTTTATATATCATGGGTGGGTCTGGAAAGTAACTCCCGTGATGAACTGGGAATCACAGCACTTCAGAACTTTGGGGCGAGAATAGCAATACCTCACCTTTACCGAATGAGCTGTACATTTGATTAAGTTAGAATTTGTTAGGCCGTGTATTGTGTTTAACATTATAGATTATTTACTAAAAAAATCTTTGAAATCTTAGGCTCATGATATGTGTACTTGCTGCCAAAACTGAAGTCTGGTGCAAGGCCTGTGAAAATAGATTTATAGTAACAAGAGCACTGAAGCCCCTATTTGTGATTGGCCTCTTGTGTGATGCTAGAGGAGAATGGTGAGGTTGGTAGAAAGGGGGGCTTGGAAAGATGAAGGAGCATCTCTTCTCCTCATCAGGAAATAGTTCACCACAGTTTCTAGGAAACTCTTAAATTGTTACTGCCCAAAGATGCAGCTATGTTGTAAAAGTGCAATCGATAGACTGCATGGTGTTACTAAATAGGCATGCAGGAAAAACATCACAATTTCAACAAACATCTTCTCTGCCTTGTGAATAGTAAAAATGGGTTGGATAACATGTAGCAATACAAATCTTATTTTAGCAGATGAATGAATCATAATTAAGATCACAAAAGCTCTTTGAACTAGTTCAGACCCCATTTTCAACTTGCATTATCATGCACTCTCTGTGTTGAAAATGCATGAAGAATGCATTTGAATCAGGATGTGGTACAATAAAAACGACCTGATCAAGGTGTGTCTCACATTGTGCCCTGATCTCAGTCAATCAGATAGTAATGGCATAGTAACTTATCCAGTGTCATTACATTCAGTAAGTTTAACAGTCTCATTAGAAACCAGAAGAGCAGTTACAGTAATATAATTTCCAAACTTTTGATCGTAATACTGCGATTGGCTGGCGACCAGTTCAGGGTGTAACCCGCCTCTTGCCCGGAGTCAGCTGGGATAGGCTCCAGCACGCCTGCGACCCTAGTGAGGACAAGCGGTACGGAAAGTGAATGGATGGATGGATGGATCGTAATACCTTTAGTGTGGCGCAGACCTGCAACATCCTTAATACTCCACTATCAGAGATACTCCACTCCAGTACTCCACTATCACAGATTTTGAGAAGACCATTTTTTGTTACTGCATTGTGCCCCTAGTGTACAAAGTCAGGAGGGTCCTGGTTTACAGTAGAGCATTTCTTTACTCTGAGCTATGTTGTAGCTATAGTATAGGATTTCAACTACCGGTATACTGTTAAAATAAATCTGAAATATTATTGTTTACACACACATAAGCTACCAAAATGAGTAATATAATATTGATGATTAAAAGTTATGTCACTGATGCTGAGGAACTGGATAATAATAATAAAAAAAGAATAAGAATTCAGGTAAGGGAACTGAATTCCCACAGTAAGAATAAAATCAAGGTTGTTTCTGACACTTTTGACCACAAGAATCTGGTAATGTTGGTCAAGTCTGTTTTCCTTTGTCAATGAAGACTTGAAAATCACCTGAGTGCGCAGGGAGACATGAGGATCAGTATAATTAAAGTGCACCAACTTCTGAACAAATCATAGCCTAGAAACAGCAACAAACGTTTTTTGCTCATTCGTGCCATTCAAAAATGAGTTTGGTGTAATGCACAAATATTGTAAATAAAAATGTATAGTTTTGTTTGGAGTCTAAGAACATATTCAAATTTGTTCAGTGTGGTTGGGCAGAGGAATGGTGGGTTACCACTCGGATGTGAGATTGTGAGTCAGGCTCTCTTATCCAACATCAGTGACCACTGACCTTACACATATTTTATTTATGTGATGAACAGAAGCGCTTTCCCACAGACAAATTCCTAAATTCTGTAGAATGTCTTTAAGTAACTTCATATGTTGTACCAATGTCTTGTCCAGTAGATGAAATGGCCTTATGTGCCAATAGTTATGTTCCTATAACTGCATATTTTGCGGAAGCTAATAAGATCAGGTGAGTCTCAAATTACTATGCAATTGTAATAGTCAAAGCCCTGGTTGAGGTGAATCTGACAGAAGTTTACACATTAATTAAACATCTAATCTAAAGGAGAACATATGGGTTGACGCTCCTATTGTCTGACTTTCTGGTAAGCAATCAAGTCTATATTCTATCACTCCCTGAGGGGAAAACCCTGCAGCGCTCAACAACATCCTGACACTTTTGAACAAAACCAACCCAATTTCTCTGGCAGATTACATTTTATCTTTGTATGAACTGTCCCACTCGTTGTAATACATTTTCCCCCCCTGAGGTATAGCACCTACTTGCTACCACCTCCTCAAACCCCTTATCTGTTTTTCTTCTTTCCGAAAGTAAATTTGAAACAAGCAAGGATCATTTCAATGTCACGGCAGCTTTGTCCCTGGGATAAAAGGAGACAATAAGCCCTGCAGTGACAGCAGTAAATGGTGCCAATTTTCCTCACAGAAAGGGTGATGGACAGAACGGGAAGGGGAATAGTCTGGGTAGATGGTTTAAAACCATAATCCAACTTTGTATGTCAGAATGTGTTGGGTTTTGCAGAGATTTTCCACCCACTCAGTGATTTGAATCATTTCATCAGGCTACACAAAAGTACAATGGCATGTAAAAGGATTAGCTTAGTAATGTCAAAATTTTAGTGAAGTTCGAACTTGTTTTCTGTGATGGGGATAAAACAGGTACGTATTCCTTACAAAAAAAATTATCCACACATACAGTATACTATCCGGGGGAGTTTTTGGGGGGAGTATTTACTGTATAAACATATAGTAAAGATACGAGCAATAAGACATTTTCTGATAATAGTACCATTAAAGATTATTAGCAGGTACACAGTGAACTAAACAAGTGATTTCAATGATATTTTCACTGAACTGTTATTAAATACCACATGAAAAACTGTTTGACCTTACTATTCTACATTTAGAAACTATCAATCCAAACACCAATCTAATTACAATAATAAAAAAAAAAATGACTGGAGATCTTTGAACAACATTAGACACTTTGTGGAATAAGAAATGATAGAAAATGTGTTTGGTTGCCCTTTCCAATTTATGCTGCAATTTGATACCACTGTTAATTATACTACCATGGGCAGACAAAAGCCTAATTAGACAACAAATACTAAAAAGTAAACAAATGCAACACCATGCCAGCTTTAGACATAGCTATACACGGTATGATAAATGTATATAATAATTAAGTGTGACAAAACATCAAGTGGAGGTAACAATGTACCCATTTGGCCATTACCAAAAATGATCACTGCAAACCACTTGTCTTTTCATGTAATACAATATTGTGCTGTTGTATCGAACTAGACTGCATCATACTGAGAGTTCTTTCCAATACCTTGTCCTTCTCATAGATACTACATGAGGTAACCAAAACATAATAGAAACACTGCACTGCGGGATGCGGTGCATTTTGCCTCAACGTTAAGTAGTTTAACATGAGAAAAAAAAATGCCTCAGCACGGTACTCACAGTGATCGTGACTTGGTTGGTCCACTCAAGTATGCAGACACATATTGGTCATGTTAAAGTAGACGGCAGATTCTGTTCCTTGTCTTGGGCAGTCACACTCCGCTGGGTTACCTGAAAGAGGAAAAAGGTCAGTGGAGAAAATAAGAATTTCAATGAGCTTTCTCACTGAATCTAATCAAGCAACAAAGCAATTCCGAGGAAACAAAAAAACAGAAAATATTACAGTATATCTGAATAGTGGTCTTTTGCAGTATTACAAAATGGGCTTTTCCTACTTGTGCTTTGTTTTGAGCATTTTGTTTGTTTTACTCGTGTCACAAAATTAAAGGATGGGATGGGAGGATGTTTTATTTTTTTAAGAATGCCAAAGCTGCACCCTCATTAAATTGTGGCCCCATGTGAGAGCACATGGTCTCACAGAACACAATGATGGTCCACACTATTAATGAGCCAATGTAAAAACAGACACTAAGGCACTGCAAGGATTTATGATGTTGATTTTGGTTTAAATAAATAAATAAATAATTCAACTGAGCCAACCAAGTTAAGTAAATAAAGGCATTTTTAAAAGTCTCACAACAAGAAGCGTTCGCTATGTATATTTCTTTCTGCTAAGAATAAGGCTCGAGATAAAGTCCGCCTCTGCCAGACGCCTGTCTCTGCCAAAGCTGACAGTTGGGGTAAAACAGTGAAACACAGAAAATCCAGCTGAAAGGAAAGAAGCCCCAGTCTCATACTAGTGGACAACAGACTCCAAATTAAACTGTGTCAGTGTGAAGATAGGTGCTGCTCTGGCATTAAGAAAAAATGTGATTGTTTGATCCATGAAAATGACCATTCTTTGTATTTCCTTAGGTATTGTAAATCCTGTGTGTTTCTCCAGAGACCTGTCGAAAAGAATCTTTCAATTAGAAGGTAAATTAACTAATTTATGTCAGCTAAGACTTATCTTTAGTGGAGTGTAGAATTGTACCACTATGGGCGCTAGTTTCGTGAATGGTGTAAGTCCAGCACGGCAGGTGGTGCAATTGTGCCCCAGAGGAGGGTTAGACTCATTTTATAGACAAGGGCAGCGGCTCTGACAGTGGGAAGGCTGCACCACTGTGGGAGTGTTTACAGCCGACTTCACTCATCGGCAATCAAAGCAGCTCATCTCATTCTCCTAGAATGTGGCGCATCTGACAGTCTCGACGGAGAAATCTCTGAGTGTGGAAGAGGACGATGCGTAATCGCAGCGATCCGTGCATGAATGGAGCATTGTCACTTCTCTGGCCGGTGTGGCAACAGACAATGTGAGCAAGTATACAGAATGAGCTGGTGATAATCGCTATCAACTTAAATATGTCCTCAGGGCTCATTATCTGTCTGCCTGTGCCATGACCAAATCCAGGAAAATCACATTAGACCAGCGGTATAGCCAGCGGCGGAGGTTTGATGTGGTCTCAGCAGACAAAACTTTAGACCAACTTTCTGTCACCAAATTGTCACTGTGTCAGGCGCATCTCCAAGGACACACCATCACTGTGCTGGAAAGCTAAGCTTGGTGCAGACTGGTGTGCCAAATTGGCAAGGAGCAGCATTCGTCAAACTGCTGAGTAGAAGTGTGCATGAAATGGCATTATATTGATGTTTATGTGTTATACAGTCACCCCTTCACTTTTACTCAGTCTCACTGGATCGTGGATTTTTAAATATTTATACATATCTAATTTCCTATCGCTAATTTCTTGCTATAGAACTGGATGTTTGCGTCGATCAGTTTTCCGAATTGACTAATGTTACTGTCGACTCATGTAGGAGTAGGCACAAGCCAGGAGGAAAGTGTGCTTAACAGAGAGACCGTCCAAAGTTTGGAATCATTTCACACAAAAGTGACACTTGTCCACTGCAAAGCATAACTGGCTTACACAAATGCACATCTACAGTAACGTAAACATTGATAACTAATTTAAAATAGACTACCACCGCTCGTTAAAACGAACTGTAATCCCTCCACAGGTGGTCAAGGATAGACGCAGCTGGTGGTGCACTTTGAATAGTTTTATTGAACAAACAGTAACAAAATGAACACGTAACAAGCACATTCATATACTAGCTGCACAGCCACAACTGACACCAGTGGAACACAACAAGCAGACTGGCTACCGGTTAGCCAGTTAACAGCCAGCCGCTATCACGAGCCAACAACAGCCAACTCTAAATTCTCATTTGCTGACTCCCACGTCACTCAGCAGGCCAGGACCCAACTTTTTTTTTCTTTTTGTCCTGTTCGGCTGTTAGGGCAAGCAGAATGGAAGATCTGTATCAGAACAGTTTTACTGTGTCACTGTGGAGTTTTTAAGCTTCCGCTCTTGTTTCTTAGTATTATAATTGAAGTTTATTGAGAATCAGAGTCAAACAGAACAAAGTTTCTAGAGGGGAGAGAGACACGAAGACAAAAGACAAAGCACTAATTGTAAACAGGATGAGAAAAGTAAGTCATTACATTATCTACAAGAATGAAACATTAAATATGAGTGTTGCATGGGGCTGTAATGCTACACCCTTTGAGGGAAGGACAGGACAAGCTAGTCGTGAACCCGGCTGTACAACTGAAGTGTGATGGGATTGACTATGTAAATTACAAAAGTCTATAGGACGAGAGTATGAGGGATACACAAGCAATTCGCATATTCATGAGTTATTTGTCGCAATAAGTGAGTGGCCCCAAACCCAGTGAAAGAGTACCAGGGGTGTGTGCCTAAGGACCCCACCCAATCAATCGAGGGGCGGGATCGGGCCCAGAGGTCAACCGAGAGCAGACACGTCCCCCACGCTTCTCCTCACTAGGGTCGCGGGCGTGCTGGAGCCTATCCCAGCTATCTTCGGGAAAGGCGGGATACACCCTAAACTGGTCGCCAGCCAATCGCAGGGCACATAGAAACAAACAACCATTCGCACTCACATTCACACCTATGGGCAATTTAGAGTCTTCAATTAATGCATGTATTGGGGATGTGGGAGGAAACCGGAGTGTGGGAGAAAACCCACCCAGGCACGGGGAGAACATGCAAATGCCACACAGGCAGGGCCGGGATTTGAACTGTGAGGCAGATGTGCTAACCAGTCGCCCACCCTTCCGCGGGGTACATTTATTTATTTTTATTTTTATCTCATCAATTACTCTTATTAAAAGATTCATTTTATACTGAAAACTGTTACATATTGTTTGCTGAAAAGTAGTGCAATAAAAATATAGATTTTTCCTTAACGAGGAATAATCATAATTAATAATTGATCAAAATAATCGTTATTATTATTTTGGCCATAATCGTGCAGCCCTAAAGCACATTGAATCAGATTTTTGTATGGAATGTAGTACATACAGGATAAGCGGTACGGAAAATGAATGAATGAATGAAGTACATACAGTATGCACAGTATAAACCTTCTTTGCCTTTCCAAACGTAATTCATCCACCATCAAGAGGCGAAAATAAAGAGCACGGTCGTTGCATGTGCTCCTTCAACTCATCTCAAACGTTTTGAAATCTGGGAAACACTCTTTTAAAAAAGTAATTGATGTTCCATTGTTGTTATTGTAAGATTCCAGTGATGACACAGCACCAAAGCAATATGGCTGTGTTAAATACCGTGCGTAAATTAGTTTTGATTTTAATTGTCATCATTTGTATGACCTATGGCCTGTCACGCGCCAAAATATTCTCCCCAAATCCCAGTGAGAATCAGGTGACAGTCTCAGTCTGGAGTACGGTGTGTTTCTAAGCCACAGAGATTTCCTGATTCCTTTGGTTGTAGCGGTTAGCCTTTGCCAAATACACCTCTATGTCTATGTTAGAAACACAGGATGCTTAATGGGATTCCACAGGCTGCAAGCTGAATTTCTCCTGGCACCTAAGCGAGTGCCTACACTGCCTGATATTGTTTGAGTGCAAAGAGGCATGAAGCTGTAAAAGTTAAACCACAATTCAGACAGTTACAATTTCACACTGTGTAATTGAGACACAGCTGTTGGCGCACAAGTCACATACTGTAGGTCATCAATAGCTGTCACCCTAGATTATGGTCAGTGTGATGGAGTGAAACATGGCACATATTGGAAAAGGATTTTCACAACTGTGCAAGAACACAATGTTGCCAGATTCCTTTTTTTTCACATGAACATAAGAACCTCTGCAGGGTGAAACATGCTTTATGTTATGCAACCAATATCCTACAAATGTTGTTGGTTAGCACATCTCCCTCACAGTTCTGAGGACCCAGCTTCAAATCCCGGTCCCGCCTTTGGGGAGTTTGCATGTTCTCTCCTTGCCTGCGTGGGTTGTCTCCGAGCTTTCTGGTTTCCTCCCACCTCCCAAAAACATGCATGGTAGGTTAATTGAAGACTCTAAATTGTCCATAGGCTCAGGAGATACATTCTGCAATAATAATAAACTGCATGTAGCTTACCAAAATGCCCTATGCTAAACGCCAGCCATTTTCTTTCTTTCAATTTCTTAAAATGTCTTAAAAGTCATCATAGGTCCACTGCTGAGAAGTGATTCAGACTCAAAGCCACCAGTGAACGTTTGCTATATGAAAACAGTGTGTTTACAATCCACCTGAATGCGGTTCGATTTAATCTCATCAACCTTTAGGTTCGTCGCACAATATGCATTTGAAATAAGCGAGATGAATGTGTCTGTGAAAATGTAAAATGTGATTGCTTTCAGAAGGCGTCAAAAGCTCTTTGAATGTGTCTAATCTTCCTTCTCATTGCATGTCCATGTTTATTTTCAAAAGAAGCTCACATTCATGAGATCTTTCAGGCATCTTATAAGAGGTCCGTTTACAGAGAATATATTCTATACATACGGTATACAGGACTCACTAAATGAACTTAAAAATTAAGTAGTAAGACAACTCTTAATTGCTTAATTAATGGATCATTGCACCACAACATATTAAGCATTTCCGGGGGAAAGATTAGGTGGCGTACGAGTTTCTTGTGTCCGTTTCTTTCAAGCCACTGGGAGGCCATCTGAGGGGAAAATAACCTCATTCTTTAAATGTGTGATATTGTGTAATAGGTACATTATAGTCAAAAGGTCAGTGCTCGTACTTTTCGAGGTGGACATTTCATCGCAAGTTCTGACTTTTTGAAGACCAAAGGTATAGCTTTTCCAGCCAACACTGCAGTGTGCCGCCCGTCATGTTCAGCGATTCAACTCGGCTTTTTATTTTAACACATTTTACAGTGACCCGGTTCTACAAAGGACATGGGAAATTAACTTTCGTCGAGACAATTTCACCATGTTTTTCGTCTAATGAAAAAAGAAATATTTATCTTGTATGCTTACCCATGTAAATGCATCCTTTCGAAAACAGATGTCACATCCATTCACGATTGGCAGAACATGGCTGGTGTTGCATGTGCCACTATATTGAGCTTGATAACACTTCACCAGCAGTGTACATTTATTACACAACTCAGATTCTCAACCCAAATACATGCGATTTAGAGTATTAAAGTATATTTTGGAGGCATTCAAATTGTAGTGTTTTCAATCTGTTGAGCACAGCTCTGGGTGAATTCAACTAAACAAAAACTCCTGTAGCCTATAAACGTGTAAGTTTAGTATAGAAACTGAGAGCCCTGACCTTAACCCCATGAAAAGGACCTACAGTAGAGAGCCCCTTTCCTCAACATTTGTGATGTTTGAAATAACTCATGCTCTTCTGGACAATTAGTCCCACTGACACACTCCAAAATCTTCAAAAAGTCTTCCCCATTTAAAGCTGGTATCGCTACAAATGGGAGACAAATTGTATATGCTTCATTTTTCAGTTCCTGTGGGCAGGTGTCCCAAAACCTTTGCCCATACAGTTTAACAGTGGAGTGCCCCTCATTAGTCTGAGGTGCACTATTAAAAGATACCATTTAATATGCAGCAAGGGCTGACTTTGTCTTGCCCTTCACAACTGTGCCGAGTACCGGACATGCATATTCTAATTTTTTCATTATTATGCCTACGAGTGGAGCAACTTGAATCATCAGATCATTAAAGGACTGGTGTAATGTTCCTCTCAATCAGATCCAATCTCTCTCTGCAAACAGACTCATCATGATAACGTGACTGGTTGCTCTGTATACCTTGACACTCTCTATCAGATGGGATTTGCACATGGCACAGGCTGCAAATGAGGTGTCTCAAAGGCTGGTGGTCAGAGGAAATGTTATACACATCCCTCAGCCGTGACGTTTGCTTTGTTTTGGGTTGAGCATCTCTTTGAATGTCGATGATTGATGCAAAGCTGCACATTCAGAAATAGAAGACAATTAAAATCAGTTAAGGTGATGAACTAATTTCATTCAGCAGACTCATCTGTTGCCAGAAGCGCTCTGCCTCCTCCTCCTAACACCCCCGCAATAAAAAAAAACCATGTGATTAGCGATGAGTCTATGCCATTGCTTGTCCATTGTAACAACTATTGAGTCATTGTTATTTATTTGTTACTTAAATGTGAAAACCCAATAAACAATAATATGAAAAAAAACAGCTAATTGAAGCAACTTTAAAAAGCTTTATTATTCCTATATATGCCAGAAGATGGCGGCACGGTGGGCGACCAGTTAGCACATCTGCCTCACAGTTCTGAGCCCCGGGGTTCAAATCTCGGCCCTGCTTGTGTGGAGTTTGCATGTTCTCCCTGTGCCTGCGTGGGTTTTCTCCGGGTACTCCGGTTTCCTCCCACATCCCAAAAACATGTATGGTAGGTTAACTGAAGACTGAAAATGGATGGGAGGAAGGATGCCGCAAGATGGTGGCAAACAGGCAAAGGCCTGTCTGAATGAAGCTCCTCCCCTGTCTTCAACATAGTTCCCTGGCACCAAGATGGCATAAGATGGCGCCAGAGCAATATATATGCCCTTTTATATGAGGGCTTTGGCCTGAGCACAAAAACAGGGAAGATGTGAGTTTTTCCTAGAATAACAAACGATAGGTTCTTAAAAAAAAAAAAACAGCAAATAGGTGAATTCGAAAGTAACAAATCGTGACTACGGGGAACACTCTATATGAAATGTAGCGCATGTTAATCATAGTCTTTGGTGCACACTTTCAAAGATAAAACCTTTCCCCAGATGCTGGTCTCATTCTCACTTACATATTATGTCTGCCAATTAAACTTCTGTTATCCCCCTGCACCAGTGGTCTAAAGGTGCCATACATTTTTAAACAAACATCACTTCTTTTGGATATACATGGATGTTTTCAGGATAGCATTGCTATATGCATAATCTATGTTGTGTAAGAGGCTTCGCAGCTCAGAAAGCCATTAAACTACATTCTTGCAGCTTGTGAACTTTCCTTATTTTTAGACCAGCAGACAGTAAGAGGGGTGATGAGCCTGTGCTGTTGTTGTTACTATCTTTAGCTCTGCAGCAGCTAGTGGAAACCATTGTTGGGGATTCGTGATGTACAACCCAATTCCAATGAAGTTGGGAGATTGTGGTAAACATAAATAAAAACAGAATACAATGATTTGCAAATTATGTTCAACCTATATTTAATTAAATGCACTACAAATACAAGATATTTGATGCTCAAACTGATAAACTTTATTGTTAAGTAATCATCCATTAATCCATCCATTTTCTGTGCTACTTCTTCTCACTGTCCCAACTATCATCGGGCAGCGGCCGGGGTACACCCTGAACTGGTTGCCAGCCAATCGCAGGGCACATACAAACATACAACCATTCGCACTCACAGTCACACCTACGGGCAATTTAGAGTTGTCAATTAACCTACCACGCATGTTTTTGGGATGTGGGAGGAAACTGGAGTGCCTGGAGAAAAACCCACGCAGGCAAGGAGAGAACATGCAAACTCCACAAAGGCGGGTCCTCAGAACTCTGAGGCAGACGCTCTAACCAGTCGCCTACCGTGCAGACCGCAAATAATCATTAACTTAGAATTTTATGGCTGCAACACGTTCCACAAAAAGCTGGGACAGGTGGCAAAAAAGGTGAAGATTGCTCATCAAACACCCATTTGGAACATCCCACAGGTGAACAGGCTAATTGGGAACAGGTGGCTGCCATGATTGTGTATACTTCACTAACTCAGTATTTTTAGGTTCTTTCGGGTTGTCTAGTCATAGGTAGGAAGACTTAAAGTCAATATAAAAATGTTGAGACACCCCTGTTCAAATGACCAATATATATAATGTCATATCCTTTTCTGCCATTAATCTGACCTATATAACCTAATAACTAAATAATGTGGTTCCAAATGTAGTTCTGTTATAAATAAGAGGTGTCTGTGTTCAGAATTAACCAACCACATTCAATCACATGTTAAATGGGAGTCAGCTGCCATTATTGCAAGTGCGCTGATTAACCCCAAATAAAGTTTAGCTCTTCAAGTGCCCTTTTCCTGAGAATTTTGTCGTCACATCTTCCACCACAAACCACGGTCCACAGAGATCTTCCCCAGACAGAATCAGAAGGATCTCAGTGCTCAACGATATCAGTCAGGAGAAGGGTACAAAATACTTTCCATGGAACACAGTGGAGACAGTCATCATCAAGTGGAGAAATATGCCACAACAACTGTGGCAAACTGGACATCCCTTTAAAATTGATGAAAAGACGAGAAAAAAACTGGTCAGGGAGGTTGCCAAGAGGCCGACAGTAACATTGAAGGAGCTGTAGGAATTTCTGAGAAGTACTGGCTGTTTAGTACATGAGACAGTAACTTCCCGTCTTCCTCATCCAGTATACCTGGGCTATGGGGTAGGGCGGCAAGACGGAAGCCTTACCTTAAAAAAAGAAAAGAAAACAAATATCCATATGGAAAAATGTGTTATTTAGTTTGAATGTGATTGGTTAATTATGAGCATAGCCACATCCCCAGTTAGACTTCTGATATCCACTATATATGGAGTCTCAGTAACTTTGATGGTTGAAAGAAAAATCCTGCTAAATGTCACAGGTTCACTTTTCAAAGCAGATTGTTAAGTCCCAGAGAAGCACTTAAACACAGTCTGGAATTGCACAACATACATCTGAGAAATGTGTTTGTGTATTTAGAGTCCCATTTCCATAGAAGATATGTGATGAAGCGGAATACCGTAATTGACTATGTAAGATGTCCCCCACTCTTGAGCACAAGACTGAATATTTTCAAGACAAGCACACAAGGGAGGAAAATGCATTACATATGCAAGGATGATAACACTTACGAAATTCGAATGTTTTTGTGATAGAATGTTTCACAGGGAGGAAATATTCAGATTGTTTTACACAGAAACTGGGAGTTGAGCCTCAAGATCAGATTGTTTACTTGATTATAAAGTTAAGAAACATTACATCTAAAACAGACCCCTAATACAGGCTTAATGACATAATCACTAATCGGAAAAATGTGCAAAGATGCATGCTACAATATTTTAACCATTCTTGGACAAGGAAGGAAGTACATCATTTATATCTGTGCAGCAAGGTTTTACCACGAACAAAAAGTCATACATTTTGGAAATGGACCAAATTATTGGGAAAAATATGCCTCGAAAATCACACTGGTCACACACAAAAGGTCAAACTGTTCCTGTGTCTGCATCAGCATATGATACATTTTGCCTTTTCGTTAGCTATTTGTGTCGCTTATTCCAAGAGAATGTCCAGACTTAACATGGGAAAGGAAACAACTTGTGTAGAAAACAACATTATACGCAAGAAGTAACACAAAGTAAGTAGACTCGCATTTCAAGCAATAAGACTGAAACCTGTCACAATGGAGTGTGAGAAGTGCTCAGGATAACTTCACAGAAAACAACATTTGTTCAAAAGAAGACCTGGCCAAGACCTTGTTAACTGCTTTGGAGAACATCGAAGAACTGTGTCAAGATATATATATATATATATATATATATATATATATATATATATATATATATATATATATATAAAATGCAATAGTCTTGCTCTACTTTCACTTTCAGTTACTCGTCACTGTATAATGACAACACTGTAAATTAAACCTGAACAATAATAAGTTTTCTTTGAAAATGTCATATTTTTTTCATACTTTTTGTTGAGTGATGTGTGGGTTACCCGGGTTCAATCCCCTGCCCTGCCTGTGTGGAGTTTGCATGTTCTCCCCATGCCTGCGTGGGTTTTCTCCGGGTACTCCGGTTTCCTCCCACATCCCAAAAACATGCATGAATTGGAGACTCTAAATTGCCCGTAGGCATGACTGTGAGTGCGACTGGTTGTTTGTTCCTATGTGCCCTGCGATTGGCTGGCAACCAGTTCAAGGTGTACCCCGCCTCCTGCCCGATGACAGATGGGATAGGCTCCAGCACGCCCGCGACCCTAGTGAGGAGAAGCGGCTCAGAAAATGGATGGATGGATGGATGGATGTGTGGGTTTGTACATGTGGTGTTAACTTGAACATGATTTCTCAATGCCAGTGGCCTTATCTCTGCTGCTAAGTGCTTCAGTGTGACAGGCAGCCACCCGATTGTGCTTCTTGTCAGGGTTAATCAGAATAGATGAGGGAATTTGACACATTTGTACGCTTGACATCTCTAAATATTTATTGTAGAACTGTATGGGTCAAAACGATTTCTTCCACCTCAACCTTGAAACTTCAAATATTCTGAATAGCTGCAATAGCATGACACATGTTCCTAATGTATCATGACAGACATGACACACACACACACCTACACACACAATTAATCATTATCTTGTAATGTACCCTAATAATTGTGTAACTGGGAAATCCAAATATTGCAGAAAATGTGTAAAACAGAAACTAGAAGGACATTGTGGAAAGCCTTCGTGAAATTTTACCCTCACACTGAAACTTAAAACAGCACATAATACCCTCGGGACATGTTTGAGGAGAAACAGTTCAAGGTTTCAGCCCAGCAGTCATAATGATTGTGCCTCTAATTATAGTGTTTGGTAATTATGCTGTCTCTGGATGTGGCACAAGATTTGTTTTTCTTTTCTAAACAAACACCATGCAGCGTCCCTTTATGCCTGCCATCATGTATTGTTGAGGACACACTGTATTGTTCTATTATACAAAGAACATATTCAGATTCTAAAATGAACAAAGGCTTATTGGAACAATTCCTGGAAACCCTTGTCCTGTTATGATGCTGTACAAGAAAATGTTATTTACAATTTACAGTTTCCTCGAGGCATTGTTCCTCAATTGCAAAATAAAAAATATAGTGACACACCTTATTAGATACATTTGCACAACATTTGAACAAGCCACTGGACTCCCACATTCCAAAAAACATGCATGGTAGGCTAATTGAAGACTCTAAATTGCCTGGTGGTGTGAATGTGAGTGTCAATGATGGTTTGTCTACATGTGCCCTGCAATTGGCTGGTGACCGGTTGAGGTTGTACCCCGCCTCTCGCCCAGAGTTAGCTGAGATAGGCACCAACACACCCGCGAACCTTGTGAGGATAAGCAGTACGGAAAATGGATGGCTGGATAATAAATGAAGAAGGACTTGCTGTACATGTAAAGAGGCTGGGTTTCCTGGTTGGCTCAGGTGGTTGATGTGCTTCTATTTTTATGGGTCGACCAGTGCAGATTAGCTGGTGCTTCCTGTCTGTCAACCTGAGAGCTGGGCTCAGATGGCTGAATAACACCATAGGGCTACCATTCCGGAGCATGCCGACGAATATAGTCATCTTCTTCTTTGGTTATTGCTGAACTTCAGTTGGTTTTGGACCTCTCCTTTTATTGGTAGACCACAGCATCATTAGGCTGTAGGCAACAAAAATGTAATTGGTCAGAGACTAAGCAGGATCTTCTTTAGCTGCTAAAACCATTAAATACATTTTGCGGCTTTTTTAGTGCACTTGGGCGGCCTTCCACAGGAGAAACCTCCAGAGCCACAGTCCTATACCGTTTTAATTTTTTCTTCTTTTTTTTTTTGTTTGCAAACAACACCCATTCTTTATGACCTTTTGCACCAGTTTAGTCTAAACTGATGAAATCCAAGTAAAAAAATAAAAAATAAAATAAATAAATAACTCGGAGATGGATGTTGCGCAATTTTGAAGCAGTGCTACTGGCAATCCATTATCAACTATTTGAGTGAAAATAGTGATAAAGACGTCTATTTGTTTCCTGTACACTTTGCATTCTGTCTGTTATATACCCAAAACCTCGAAAAGGAGGAGGGAATGAGGAAACAGGGCCAACTATATTTTTAGCATCAGCTCGCAGTGGGTTGCGTTGATGAGGCGAATGAAAAGCTGTTTCACATTTGCATGAGCTGATGTTTGGTAGTGTAACAATGAAGTGTGTCAGTATTTAATTAGGTGCAGAAAAAAACTCCATCAATCTATCAATGGCTTCTTTGATCTATAAAACATAACATGCTTTGTTTGTAGTCACATTTCAGCAAAAGGCCACTGCTTTCTGTGTGACTAGAAATGGGAAAACCAATTTCATTTAAACCAATACTTCTCAAATAGTGGGGTGAAACCCAACAAGGGCACCAGTGAGGTGTCAGGGGAGGCATGGAGGCAGGGGGGACAACATTGCCTTTATTCATGCGTAAATGATAAACAAGCCTCCAGTCAGTCGGTGGCAGCAGTGCTCAAACTAATCAACAGGCTGCCTGTTCAACCCAATAGAAGAAGAACACAGCTACGCCGATGCACAGAGCTATCAGATGAGGAGAGATGGAGAAGTTTCTGAAAAGAAAAATGGAGGAAGAGCATGTTTACAGATTCCTGGCATATACCTTATGAAATAGGTACAGGAAATGATGATGATGATGATGATGATGATGATGATGAAGCCCACATAGCCCTTGGGTTTACCCAGAAATGAGGAAAGAGCTGTATTTGTCCTATGCCTAAAAAACTTTAGCAGCCAACAGCATGAACCCAAACAAAGACCTTACACCCTATTTACATGTGAACAAGCCACTGGACTTTTTTCATTGAAAACTTGGTTAGTATCATCCACAGATGGGTCATTGTGTGAGTGCAGCGTTAGTGAATAAAAAAGCTCTGTTAGCCTCATACAAAGTTCCCCACCACATTGCAAGGTGCGAAAAAAACTCACAGGATCGCGAAGGAGTATTAATACTCTGGATAATATGTTCAGGGAAGGTTATTGTTAATGTTATGCACCTTTCATCCCTTTTGATGAGCTAAAACATAAGCAATATTGTTGCAGATTTTGCACACAAAAAAAGTGCTTAAAAATCATGGCTTTAAAAAAACAATAAATTGATTAAGCTGACAAATGACAAGCTCAAACTGTTCTTTCTTTTTTTTTAAGAATTACACAAACTAAGCGGCAATGTTACGAATTGAGTTTGTAAGGCAAATTTGGAAATTGCTTTAAGTTGTTGCAGATGTTATTTCAGCTCATGTTTATCTTAACCTAATTTGATAATCAGGTGATTGCATGCAGAATGCTGGTGCCAGCGACTCACGCAGTGGATTGTACAGATAAATAAATAAATATTATTAGGTTCACAATAATATTTCAAGTCAGAGGAGCGCGAAGAAAGGAATTCTTTGCTCTCAGGCGTGGGGGGAGGGCAGGTCAATAAACAGCACACATCATTCACTGACGGTACATCGTACGTTTAGACCAACTTTCAGCCTCTTTTTTTTTTGAAACGATCGAAATAATAACACAAAGGAGGTGGCTGAAACACACTATTCTTAACTATTACTAAAAGATACGCAATGACGAACTGTACATTATTTGAACAAAGGGAAATATTTATGGAATTGCTCTCCCATCTGAGGGAGTGACATCACGGTTGTGCCAAGTCACGTTTTCGTCAACATAAAACAATCATAGTGCATCTAATGTTTTTTTTTTCTTTACAATGTTAGCATTTGATAGAGGGGCGTGCCGAATATTTCATAAGTACATTGACTACATTTTGTGTTTTTGCCAGTGCAGTTGAGTTTAGTTTTTTTTTTACTGCTCTCTATGTTTATTTATCGCACTGTTAATCAGTAAAGGATAGCAATACACACATAATGGATGCAAGGATTTCATAATTTTATAAACAATTTTAAGAAAGAAAGAAAAATAACAAGGCGAATCAATTTGCAGCATGTGTAGTCTTTGGTCAGCAGTAAACCAAACCCCCATGTCAAAGGGAATGAATAATGCAAACACAAGACCAAAGATTTGTAACGTGAATTTTTGAAGAGCTGTGCACACAAGAAACTGTGCACACAAGAAACGTGTCGCTCATTTCTAATTTATAGATTCACTCTCCATCATGCACTTTTTCCCCCCAGAATTTTTTTTTTTTCTCCTTCAGTTTCGCATACATGATTGGAGAGCCTACAATCAATGATTATTAGTAAGATCTGGCAAAGCACTGTCTGCACCAGAACCCTGACAGAGAAATGCTTCATGCACAGGCTTCATCATTACAGTTCTTCTTCACTACAAAGTTGTGTACAGTATTGTCTTTTAACATTGTTTTGTTTGATTGATTGTTTTTAGGACTGTCCGCTGGACACCAGTTAAATTTCTGAAATTCAAGCTACACAATTTATTTTTGTAGATTTTTGTGTTTTGTGTTTTAAAAATGATATTTTTTTGCAGCATGACTACAGAATGTATACAAGTAATCACTGACAGTACTCACCACTTTGTTCAACGAAGCCCAGAGTACAAAGTGCGAACATCCTACACGCCTAAAAAAGACCGTTTCAAGTCCAGATGATGATTGTGGTTGATTAAAAGAATACTCATGTTGACACTATGGATGCGTAGGGCAGGATCTCAGATGCAAGAATCTTTGCCAGGTCATATTTCAAGGATCAAAACTAAAACCATTTTCCATCAGAGCGCCTTGACTGTGGAACAACCTGCCAGAGGAGCTGAGGCACGCGAAATCAGTCATGTTTTAAATAGGTTTTTAACTTTTACAGAATAATGTTAATTTTATGTGTTGTCATCTGTCCCCTTTTTTAAAATGTATTTATCTATTTTTCTATTTTATATTTGTATTAAAAAACAATGATCTATTTTTATGATCTCACATCAGCGCTCCTGGTCTCTTTTTTTTTCCTTCATTTTTCTATGATACAACAGTACAGTATAAGCATGGCAATTGTTGCATTGTTTGTCAAAGAACTTTGTTTTGAAAGGTGCTACAAAAATAAGGTTATAATTATTATTATTATTATTATTTAGAAGTTTCTCAGAGGTCTCTTTAACGATGCTTCTATGTTTTGAGGGACGATGCATGCCCTCCCTCTCCGTTTTGACCTCCTGAAGCCATTTCCTCACTGTTAAGTGGGCCGTCATCAAAGGATATTCAATTACTGAAATCCTCTGAGGAAGCAGAGCAGTGGCAGTAAATGCTTTTTGCATTCTAAGTCAACTGGCAAGGAGAATTCTGCATCACAATAATCCTTTGCCCTGACAAGGTGATAAAGATAAAAAACAAAAGTGGAAGTACTACACCATCTCAAGGCCGAAAGGGCAGTAATTAATAATGGACCACATGACATTCTTCGTGTTACAGTCTGACTGAAGCATAATGAAGCATCCACTTGGCTTGAAGAGAGTAACTCCTTTTGTACTCTGATTTCAGTGTCAGTAACATTTGTATTACCGTCACCTCCTATTTATATAAATTTGTGAAATCAGGCATGTAGATGCATACATTTACAATTATTTTACGTGTAAGCAATTACAGAGGAAAAGCTAGCTGCACATATATGTATACTGTTTACAGTATATATAATTTTACATGTCATGCACATGTCATTGAAACAGTGAGTCCCAGCCTTCAACTCATCATCACAGAATACAGATACAGTAATCCTCCGAGACATCACAGGTCTTGCTTCGTTGTCCTGCTATATTGCAGATTTTTATTACAGTTGTTCCAGCAACTGTTATGCCCAACTGTGTTTGGGCATAATTGTTTCTCATATGCATAATTATTTCTTTGTAATTCTTCTGATTGGTTTGTTAATATTGCTGCTTTCATTATTCAGTATATTGGCTAACATTTCATCAACAACTATATTTTCAGTTTTTTTTTTTTTTTTGCTTGTTTTTTTTCATGTAGTACTCAAATGGCGACCTCAAACTTCCAAAGCCCAAACATCTCTGAATTCAAAACTGAACATTCTGTTTGTAGAGAATTTTAAATACAGCTCTTGCACGGGCGGTTCGAGCCCATTTTGAGGGTATTGAAGCAACCCTAAAATTAGTGAGAGAAAAAAAAAACATTTATGCTGTAGGTCCTTTTTAAGCAACATAGAAAGGTGGAAAATCATACAGTACTTTGTTGAAACCATATTTTCACATCAAAATACAATTGATGACCACCAAAGCATGTTTTTCCAGTGCTCTTGTATTACATTATGCAACTGTGCCTATTTGTGTCTATATGGTGAGTGAGTTTAAATGCTTCATTATATTTATAGTTATGGCCCAAAAATAATATAAAATGTGTTCATCCTGTGATAGAACAAAATGAACGAAAACATTGGTGTATTAATTTTAACTCATTTATCCCAAATTCGTATGGTGGCCAGAGTAGATCAATTGGACTAGGACCAAATTGCCATCATTATTATGGATTAATGGTTGATTCAACATGATTTGTTTCTTCAGAGGTAAATACTCACACACTCGCAAGCAACATTGAATACATAACAAACCTTGTGCATGTCTCATTACTTATCACACGAACAAAAAAAATCACAAATGCCTCTTCATTTGCAGCCTGGGACAAAAATAGTTCTGGCTATCACATGAGAAGCATAACGGGGCCAACGCAAGAATGAGAAATAACACCTTTCATTAAAGTGCTGACATTCAGTATCATTTGAAGCAGGAAATAACAGGACAAATTGAAATAGCTCACCGGTGGTGAGCACATTTTTCACAGGACCACCTGGACCAACAAAACATTCTTGATGACTCAGGGACTGAAATTTAACTGCACCTGAACTTTCATGCCCAGGAGTTTTGCTACTGTTCCATCTGCCGCTATGACAGTTTTGGGACATGTTCATAAAAAGAGATTGCAGTATGCATTCATGGATTATAGAATACAGACATTTTCTGATCAAAGCTCAGTTAAACGAGGCACAAAATGCAGCACATAAGATTCCCAGACAGTCTTATCAGGCACTTTTTATATAATATGCAAAACGGTGGTACATTACGGATTTTGTGTCTGCCTACTTTGGTTGAGTTGGAGTGGCTTGATGTGATTGGCTAATTGAAAAATCATATTTATGTTTTCCACATTTTCAACAGATCTCTTGTCTTCGAAGGCCACCTTCTCTGAAAAAAATATCTCTACCTTGCTCAGAGAAATTGGTGGCATATCTAGTTTCATAACAGTGAGTCTCACGTTTATTTTCTCCTGCTTCAGTTTGTAGGACTTTTGTCTCTTGACATTAAAGTTATATTTGGCACTCAACAAGGCAACCAAACCTTTTATTGAGATGTATTTTACTGAGACCGTGGCAGCAAGTTGAAACATGTCATGTCCACCGGTTGCAGCACAATTCCTTTTAGTAATAGAATTACACATTTTAATGATTGGAAGCAAAAAAATTTTAGAAAATAATCCTTTATATACATTATGTGTTTCACTGTGACTCCAAAATTGTACCTTAAAACAAGTAAGGAAAATACGCTCCACATGTGAATGATGACGTGCATACTGTATGTTCATGAAGCGCTGTACAGAATAAGATAAATTTCACTGTATGCTTTTGCATATTGTGTCATTTTCATATAATTTGATCAATGGGTAATAAAAGGTAAAGGCACTTTTTTTTAATGCAATTTCTTATGCCTTTTTTCTGGGTAAATGTCTCCCATGCTGAGACAGCCACGCTTAATCCTCAAACCAATGTTACAATGTAAGACAAATCAGTCCACTAAGGGATCCAATTTATTTTCTCAATATGTTTGCACGTCACATATTAAAGATGCTATCAATTTCGCACATTTTGAATGATGGGTACTGTATGTGTTGGGAAGAGCTGAAGCAAGTGACAATCTTTTGTTTAGCGTATCACGTGTGTTAATGTGATAGTTTCCTCCCTTCAGGCGAGACTGTTTCTTGGCAAACAAAAGGGGTAATAAAACATCTGAGCTAAACACAGCACCCACACACACCTCCAGTCAGCTGGTCCCCAAAGACCTATTTTCTTCTGTTGTAATAAAAATGACTATTGACAGAGCTTGTGTTCGTCTGTAGAGTATCCGTACGACAGAAAGGCATGAAAATCATTTACCCAAACAGAACTGTTGTGTTAACTGTTAATGTGTCACCTTAACAACAATAAACATGAATACAAACATTATACATTAGCATATATATATATATATATATATATATATATATATATATATATATATACATGCCCTGCGATTGGCTGGGTAGAGCATGCAAACTTCACACAGGCGGGGCCGGGGATTGAACCCCGGTCCTCAGAATTGTGAGGAAAAAAAAAAAATACAAATCTAATCATTTGTCACAATTGAGTAAATAGATATTTCATTCTGATTCTTCATTTGCCATTATGTCACCAAAAACATTTACGGAAGATTTTAGCTAGTTAATGTTGCTCATGCAAATAAAGACCAAACCCAGATGACAAGATGACGCTGATGCTTTTGCCCCTGCATATGACTAACAACTGCCACGTCTACCTTGTTAGTGATATCAAGCAATTTTGCACAAAGTGTGCATTTAGATTTCGTTATTCATTTGGGAACCTTAGCCAACTCGTCTTTGTATTAGAAATATATGAGTCCGTCATCAGAGAACTTATATCTTGCCATTATGAGTTACATCGATCATACAAGATCAGACTCGTACACGAAAGGATCAATGCCCGACGAAGTGGACAATTATCAGGGATAAATGGACTTCGCGGAGGCCACCGTCCTCCGCTGCGCGTCAGTTCACGCCTCCACGTCGTTTATTAATCCCATTTATTTATGTTAGTTTTTGTGCCAGGAAGTGTCTCAGCATTTGAATCACCTATTTTGTTGTTTTCTTCGCATTGTTTTCATCCTTCTTGTCTGCGAGTTGATCTACAGTAAATCTTTTTGCCACTTTTCTCTCTTCATTTTCCCCTCAATTCCTCAGCAGCATCCCAGTTATCAAAGGTGTCCTAATCACCAAATTAAGTAAATTATTAAGTCACTCATTATTGATTTGAATTCACTATTTTCTGTCCTCAGAGTACTTTACATTTAATTATCAGAAAATCTGACTGTGTCAGGTTGCTACATTTGCTCGTTTAATCTAACGGCTAAGGGTGCTGTGCTTTAATTAGGAACATAGTGGTGATTTTTTGACAGGAATGACAAGAATTGTACTGTACTGTACTTATCACCTGATAATGTACACCGAGGGAATTTTCTGAGCCAATCAGTATCTCATTATTATTATCTCATTATATCTATTGCCCAAGACCATGGTATAATACTGTGTGCTGTCACACAAACATTGTAGCTGCGCTTCCAAGCATCTTAAAAAAATATATAATAATAAAAAAAAACACAGATCGAGCAATATATTTTTTTAGCTGTTCATATTTTTGGGGGGTTTAGAAAATAGACAATTTTCCAGACAATAGTTTCCATTTTCCATACTTTTCCAGACCTGGAAATGTATCCAATAAAAATACAGACTTTTCCATAATTTTCATACGTGCGTAGGAACCCTGTAAGCACTATATAAAGGAACACATTTATAAAACCGACTGATAACTGTGGTTCCAATGCAAAGCATTATAAATGAATGGAATGGGATTTAAGTGTGTCTATTTCAATGTTAATACTAATAGAATTCCAACTAGTGGAGGCACTGGTTAGTTAAGGAGGCTCAGAGGAGCCAACCGGGCCCCAAGCCTGGGAGGACACCAGCGTACTGTGGTGATTTGCACTCTGAGCTTCCTCTGCAGAGCATGGGCGGTGCTCTGTTCCTCTCCCTCCCTCTCCAGGACTGATCACCTTCTCGCCTGCGCACCTTGTTTCAATTAGCACTCATCACAGTCTCCCCTTAAGCCCGGCAGTCCCAGTAGTCCAGCGTCAGAGTATTCCAGCACCTCTGTGGAACACCGGCCGACTCGCCATTTGAGTATTGTCTATCGAAGAAAGTTATTTAACTTCCAGTGCTCGTATTTACCCTTGTGTCTCCTGATTATGGACCATGCACAGTTCACAATAAAACCCCTTCCCACGACTTCTTCTGTCTCAGTCTGATTTTGGGTCCAATCTAACACCTTTGGTTTCAAACCATAACAAAAATGTCAAGATAAACTTTCTTCAAAATTCATATTTAGAATGTTGAATTAATTGGCTTTTGTATGTTGTTTATTGTAGCCTTGATTAAACCAGCTTCTCAAAGCTGATAAATTCATACGACATGAGATATGTTCCTGAATGAATAAAAAGTATACTTTCTTGCAGTCTCTTGTGCCCGGATATAAATGAGTCCTAAAAATAAACAACAAATATATAACACAGCTGGAATGCCAACAATTCAGCACAAATGTGGTTAACGCTGCAAGATTTGCTCAGCACAGACAACACATGGCCAGTGTGATAGCACATTCCCATCAGACCAATTAACAGTTTTGAAATTTGCTATTTCTTATTAGCCAATTACTCTGTAGTTATAGTGTAAAAGTAAAGCTGTCAAAATATGACCCCAGTTTTCTCAAGTGGTTTCCGTTTCACCTGACCATCTCATCACAATTCGCCTGTACTGTGGAGTTTGTAGTATTGATTCGCATTTGATTCCCCATGCCACTGACCTGCCATGGTGCTCACTGACCCAGCAAAGAAATCATAACACATGTATCATCTATGCAGCTAATGCCCTTTGAATGAAACATGCAGACTGCAGAGTTTCCCTGTAAATAGGCATGTCTATTTTAATAATAGCATTTTGCTTCATAACCCTAACATTACACAATTATATAATTTAAATCGTCAGTCAGGCTATTGCTATTTTTCCTCGCTGGGCTACGTGGTGCAGTGAGCATAATTGGCAGTATTGTGTGAAGGTCACAATCGGCTCTCACTTCTTTTGCAATTAACCCAGTTTCTTTGCTAGGCTGCCATCTGTGGGGAAGCAATTAAAATCTGTGCTCCTCCCATGGTACAGTTTTCACAGGAGTAAAAATAAAATTAAATAAAAAGTAGGCATTTGTCTGATGCTTTCCCTGCATCAACCAAAATAAAAAAAACAAACAAAAAAAAAACAGTGGCGGAAAAAAATTAATTATACATAAGATGATGTAAAAAATTAAGGACAAAAGCAAGCAGAGTGTCAAATGTTTCTTCAGTAGTTGTGTGATTTACCATTTTCGTCATTTGTTCACCAACAAGGTATTTATTGTTATTATAATATACTAAAGGACTGAGGGACTTTTCATTTAGGGATGCCATTAATGTATCACCTTAACAATGCACATGTCTTGGAAACAATGAGTCCCAGCCCTGGAACAATGAGTCCCTGCAACTTCACGGAATACAGATACAGTAATCCTCCATTACATCGCAGTTCTTGCTTCACGGTCCCGCTATATTGCAGATTTTTAATACAGTTGTTATTCTTTAATCTTTTATACTGTTTGGACAATATTTTTGTGTTATCCGTTGCTCTCAATGTAATGTGTTTGGGCCTGCCATGACAGCAAATTGTTTCGAACAATATATTTTCCCAAAAACTTTCAAGATATACAATAGTATCGTTGATGATTTTTAATGCCACTGATATAATGATATTACAGCATAATAAAGAATTGTTCACATCTTACAAATTCTGCTCTGGTAATCAAACATATGAGCACAACTGTGTAATTTTCTCTCGTTTACTAAATAAAAGTAGGGCTGCATTTCTGCATTGCAAGTAAATACAAAGAGAAAGTTATACGTGTTCAAATAAAGTCGTGAACTTAAGAAAAATAAAGTTTGAGTTTTCCCTTTTCTGTTTGGCAACTTGGCACAACAGTAAAGTCTCAAACAATTTTACATATTTTCATTTAACGAATCTTAATAACTGAACCGTTTTAGAGGTTATGTTTGGTCAAAAAGTTTGTTTGTTTCATAATGGCGTGTCACATATATACACTTTAATTTAATTTTAAAATATTAACTTTTAAGAGCTCCCAGTGGGACCTTCCCACTAAGAAGTACACACAAAAATGAGTCCCTGTTCCATTTTAAGCGCCATATGTCCCAAATGTTCTCTTCCTTTGTCGGTAATTTTCTGATCTTTCTACATCTTTAACTCAACTTACACGTTCTCTCACTCTCTCTTTGTCTCTGTCTGTCTCTGCTGAAACACTTGCAACACACACACACACACACACACACACACAAGGCTCAATATATATATTTTTTCCTGTGAGAGGCAATTTTGCTTATAACTTCCTCATTTGAGGAGCAACTTTCTAATTTCGAGGTGCAATTTTTTGCAGCTTAATCCCACAGGCACCCGAAGCAAGGAGTTTTTGAAACAATATAAATATGACAATTATAATAGGGGAGTTGAATGTAGGGCTGCAGCTAACCAATATTTTAGTGCTGGAGTATCCTACTGAAAATTCTATCAAACAATCTATAAAAAAATCTATAAACTCTATTTTTGCTTGGTTAAAGAGCAATTTTGAATACAAAAGAGATAATAAGACCTTTCACTGAATAACGTACAACTAATTGGTTTCTTTTTTTATATAACCAACAGTTCACACTGTCCTGAAAAGATAAGGCATTGTTTTGTGCATCTTCACTTAAACATCTAGCATTTTAGCATTTTGTGACATATTAATGGCTGTGCATTTATGAGTTTATACCAGCTGACTAGGAATGAGACAAATATTCATTGTACTACTACAAGTTTTGGAACTGTTCAATTTGTTCAAACTAAAATGAACAAACCTCGACAGAAAAATATTTCCTTCATCTCATTCACCAAAACCCTTCTCTGTTTGGGTACATGATGATGATCCATTTTACCCTTATTACTTTCTGGCCACATTTGGCACGTTTTTCACCTACTTGGCTCACAGTTTTGCCACTTACAGATCATCAGACTGGCCGTATGTCACACAGTGACTACAACGAGCAAAAAGCACATTGTACTGTATCTACCATCATGGCTGCATTACTGTGGTTACTGTCCTTCTCACTGTAAAAAAACAAACAAAACAAAAAACAAAAAAAACGAGCCACACATTCGACGGTACTCATAATTAAAAGAGACATTCCGCAGCCCGTAGTGCAAACATTATGTTGGTAAAGTGGACTAACGTTAAGCTCACTGATTTGCGCTATGTTAACTTCACCTCTGTCTCTCGGGTCCAATGACACGGCATCATACTTGGCGGAGAGAAAGGTCCGTCTTACAACGAACGGGTGCGAGCCTTGCATTTCACTATAAAGTGGATAAACATTTGGCACATAGCTATATAGTCTTTAACCCACTAAATAGACTCAAAAAATGTCTTAAAGCCTCCCAAATTTGAATGAATAAAAAACACCAGACGGCAAGGTGAATGACGGCTTAGCACATCTGCCTCACTGTTCTGAGGACAGGGGTTCAAATCCCGGCCCCACCTGTGTGGAGTTTGCATGTTCTCCCCGTGCCTGCATGGGTTTTCTCCGGGCACTCCGGTTTCCTCCCACATTCCAAAAACATGTGGTAGGTTGGACTCTAAATTGCCTGTAGGTGTGAATATGTGCGCGAATGGTTGTTTGTTTATATTTGCCCTGCAATTGGCTGGTGACCAGTTCAGGGTGTACCTCGCCTGAAGATAGCTGGGATAGGCTCCAGCACGCCCACGACCCTAGTGAGGATAAATGGTACAGAAAATGGATGTATGGATGGAAAAAAACACCATGTATGTACTCGAAAGCATTTGGGCTTTGTCACTGTTTTTAAATCAGATGCCTTACATTTTAATGTCATTGTTATTTTTCAGTTTTTATGTATTGTATACATGTTGTCGTGTTATGTACTGTATAATTTCTGCTGCATGGCTCTTAAAAAACTGATTTTATCTCTCAATAAGCTTTTATCTGGTTAATTAAAGGATACATAAAATGTCAAATAAGGACCGGCCTCGAGCTGCTGGACTGTGATGTGAGACCTTCTCCTGTCAGTCAAATTACGTTGAAAATGAATTCACTCAACTACTGCTTGAATATTGATAACGTGTGACGCTGTGGTTATGGTTTATAAACAGTTAACTTGCACATATAGTGTATATATAAAACTGACTGTATGTGTGCGCACACTGACCTTGAATTCCCACTGTGGACAGAAAACAAGAGTCTCTCCTCTCTGTGTGCTTAAGAAGAAGTCAACCACCTCATCAGTTCACACCCTAACCTGCAAGAACACATCGAGGAGAGAGGAGAGCAGGAGAGAATGAGAAATGGCCAGCGTGTCACATCTAATCCTCTTCCTTTAGGAGAGAATGCAAGGTATGGATGACCAACCCTTGGCTGAAGACTGCAGTTAGAGCCCCTTCTCTCAGGTAGCATTATGTTGAAAGAGCCAGGCTTGTTTATGTGGATAAAGTCACCATTTGAAAGTATGTCTACAAGCTATAACATTTAGAAAGACCATTGAAATTGTGTTCATGTTTGCATGTGTATGTTTTACCAAATGAAGCTGATGAAGTTTGCATCTTCACTCAGTGATCATTCTCGTCAAATGTATTGACAATTAAAAACATGTGACTGAAATGCACAAGACCAGTTCCAGCAATGACCTTTGTTCACAAAAAGTTACTTGATACTGAGTATACAAAGTATCAGTGATCCCCTTCCTTTTTCCCCTCATTGGGTTTGCTCTGAGTTTTTCCCAGCCCCTAATGTGTGATTTAGACCAGAGGATATTGTTGATTTTTGTAATCTGTGGGCCCTTTGAGACTCTTTTGTGATTTAAGGGCTATATTAATAAACTTGACTTGTTCTCAGTCATCCACGAGGCTATAAAGGATTATAATGAACTATCATGGCAATTACATACTCTGAAATGCTGGACAAAAGTATTAGGTGAAGGCCAAGTCTTTTCTGCTTACAATATGTGTCAGCTTTATTACTGAAAAGTAATTTCCAGTGGACATTTTTTTTCTTAACACCATCAACCCTTCAGAAGAATTGCTGTTAAAAGCCAAAGGAAAAGGTACAACACATAGGCATCAGACTGAAGACTTGTAGATTATACACACACACACACACGCACACACACACACACACACACATATATATATATATATATATATATATATATATATATATATATATATATATATATATATATATATATATATATATATATATATGCGGCATGGTGGACGACTGCCTCACAGTTCTGAGGACCGGGGTTCAATTCCCGGCCTCGCCTGTGTGGTGTTTGCATTTTCTCCCCGTGTCTTTGTGGGTTTTCTCCGGGCACTCCGGTTTCCTCCCAAATCCCCAAAACATGCGTGGTAGGTTGATTGAAGACTCTAAATTGCCCGTAGGTGTGAATGTGACTGCGAATGGTTGTTTGTTTATGCCCTGCGATTGGCTGGCAACCAGTTCATGGTATTCCCCGCCTTCTACTCGATGACAGCTGGGATAAGCTCCAGCACGCCCCCGACCCTAGTGAGGAGAAGCGGCTCAGAAAATGGATGGCTCCATGGATATATATATATATATATATATATATATATATATATATATATATATATAGGGATCAGAAGCTTGTAGATTAGAAACCTGCTGCAGACAACAGACAAAACACGCTGAGAACTAAAAAAAAGCAGGAGACCATTTATGACCAAATTATGGAAATTGGGTATGGTTGTCTGCGATTGGCTGGCAACCAGTTCAGGGTGTATATCTGGGATAGGCTCCAGCACTCCCACGACCCTTGTGAGGATAAGCGGCTCAGAAAATGGCTGGATGGATGGATGGGTATGGTTGTTGGAATGATGCCAGTATGCTTCTGACTAATGAATAGAATAACCTTGAGCAAGGCACGCAACCATTAACTGATGGAGGCCATTTACATCTCTCCTGCTGTGCCTCTGTACATACTGGTTTCTATGTAAATTATACTAATGAATCAACTCATTAAAATTCCTCTTTAGGCACACTTATCTTATTATGGCACACGTTTTGATCAAACCCATACATTTTATCTCATTATATTGTGTCTAATACTGTGAGTGTCTAGTATCTGTTTAGCTATTTCTTTTCTTCTATTTGCCACTTCAGTCATCTTAAGGAGTCATCCCTACCTTAAGATGGGGGTTGCACTACTTCAGACAGTTGCATGACACCACCATCCATTGCTGTTCTCCTAGAAATTCATAATTTATGACACATCCTTGTTTTTGCCTCTAGGAACCTGAATGCTATTATCCGACTCGAGAAATCTGATTCGGCAGCTGCAACCTCAGTGGTTTCTTTGAAGCCCACTTTCTTCAAGTGCTCTTCTGCAGTTGCATTAATGCATCAAACTGCATGAGCTGACAATCGGTGAGTTGAGACATTTATCCTTTCACATAAAAGGGCAAGTGTGAAGCTTTGACAGAAAACTGGCAAATAACAAGCAATGTGCTTGAGGATATTGATGGAAAAGTACAGAGACGGTCAGAAGGAGCTACCTTGTATCTTTGTAGATCTAGAGAAAGCGTATGACAGAGTACCCAGAGAGGAACTGCGGTACTGCATGCGGAAGTCTGGAGTGTCAGAGAAGTATGTTAGAATAATACAGGACATGTACGAGGGCAGCAGGGCATCGGTGAGGTGTGCTGTAGCTGTGATAGATTACAAATGAGTTCATCAGAGGTACAGCTAAGGTTAGATGTTTTGGAGACAAAGTTAAAGAGAGCAGATGTCGATTGTTTGGACACGTCCAGAGGAGAAATAGTGAGTATATTGGTAGAAGGTAGAAATGCCCTGTGATTGGCTGGCTGCCCTGCGATTGGCTGGCAACCAGTTCAGGGTGTACCCCGCCTCCTGCCCGATGAAAGCTGGGATAGGCTCCAGCACGCCCGCGACCCTAGTGAGGAGAAGCGGCTCAGAAAATGGATGGATGGATGGATTGGTAGAAGGATGATGAGGATGGAGATGCCAGGCAAGAAAGCTAGAGGAAGACCAAAGGTTGATGGATGTAGTGAGGGAAGACATGAGGGCAGTTGGTGTTCGAGAGGAGGATGCAGGAGATAGGCTTACATGGAAAAGGATGACGCGCTGTGGCGACCGCTAAACCAAGCCGAAAGGAAAAGAAGAAGTGCTGAAGTATTTTTTAAACCGTGAAACCAAGTTTACCAAACGTTCTCTGCAACTATCCTATTAAATTGCTCATAATAAGAGTTCAAAACTCATGTTTTGGTGATTGCACATATAGTTGGTGTGTTGGTACAGCGACACACAATGATCCTTCCATTGTCTCCTCTGTTTTATTATATCTAAGAGATTGTTGCTTCCTGGCTCAATAATGAAGATGTAGGTGATTTTAGCAGAGGTGGCCAGCATCATGAGGAGATGATTTAGCCCATAAGTAAAAAAAAGGTCAAAAAATTAATTTGGCCATTATGGAAACCTGACTATAATTATGTGTCACTATTACTCTCAGCTGCCTTGAGGTTGTCAGCTAGCACCTAATGAAAGGTTAATTGCATATGGGTCAGTACATTAGATAGAGTAATGCCTCATTACGTAACGATGTGTGTAAATGTTTGTTGATGGACAATTTTATATACCTCACCATATGAATACAATTGGTGTCAGCCCGAAAAATAACTCTAGGAATGACTGCATAAAGAACCAAAAGGCAAATTATAGCACCTTGCCTTTCGATGAGAGATTATTCGAGAAATGGTGTAACAATTGTGGTCCTCTTGCATTTCCTTCAAATGAAAGACAATTTGTCAAGACTGATTTACAATTTCATCAAGTACATTGGTAAGGACAGGATTAATTATGTTTATCAATCAAAATATAAGTGTGAACTGTTGTTTGTCTCTGCATCAGCCCTGTTTTTGACAGGTTAGTTCAGGGTGCCTCTTTTGTTTTCACCACAACAGTGTTTTATAGCCAAGAAACAAAATATTTTTGAAACTGAAAACAGACCACAGTGCTCGTTACACTCGCGCTGCTCCATATAATAAATTGCGAAATGCGTCCCCAACAAAGTCTACAGTTACTGTACAACCACGGTGACCAATACAGTTTTTTTTTGCATCAAATCATTTAAACCTGATTATATATGTTTATGTTTAACTACAAAGTGACATTACCAACATAAGTTTTTTTTTTTTTTTTCCCCCAGACATTATTGCGAATCTGAGAAAACTACGATTATTTTGACACCTCGGTCATTGACAAATGAACTATTTCATCATCTGAGTCAGCTGGGATAGGCTCTAATTTCCCTATGACCCTGAACAGGATAGAATGTGGAGTGATGGTCCTGGGTTGTTTCGGTAGAAATTGTTTTCATGCAATAGCAAGGTAAACACAGCTGACCACAAATTCTGCCAAGGACATGCAATTTGAACACAAATAATCTTTTTTGTCTCTACTTTGCTGTTGATGTTGTACCACACATAGGGGGTCATATTTGCTGAACACAGGAATGCAGCAAATCACATGTGTATCCCTCCAACCCTTATGGGCCGAGTAGAACCGCTTTCACACCTTTATATCATACGGTCTGTGTGTTGAAGTGGGACAACACCTCTGGCATCACACAGCCTTCCTTATCGCTCCTTGTCTTGATGCAATTATTACACATGTTGTGTGATCACTTCATTATCTATAACCATTTATAGTTCTGCATGAGAAATTGAGGGCTTTGAGAAAAATAATGTAGTAATAACCCCATTGTCTGGTCAGGAGTATTTAGTATTTTAAGCAACAGGATCCTTATCAAACTATCCTGGAAACACACTCCAAAATTGTGTACAAAGTCTTCCCATAAGAATCCATATCTGGTTGTTCAGTGTGAAACTAGTTTCAGTTTACTGACAAATGCTCTGTCCAAATACGTATTGTCTATATCAGTGATTCCCAACAAAACTATTCAGTTACCTGGCCCAGTGTGAAAAAGTAACGGCTCCCTAAACCTAATAAATGATTGGGCCATCTTCAGCAGCAACAACTGAAATCAAGCATTTATTTTTTTTATAACTGGCAATGTGACTTTCACATCTCTGTGGAGATATTTTGCAGAATTGTTTGAATTCAGCAAAAATGGAGGGCCTTCTTAACGCATTTCAATCGGATTCAAGTCTGGACTTTGACCAGGTCACTCCAAAACCTTCATTTTGTTTTTTAAACCACTCAGAAATTGACTTGTTGGCGTGTTTTGGATTGTTATCCTGCTGTAGAACCCAAGTGCGCTTCAGTTTGAGGTCACAAACTTGATGGCTGAACATTGTCCTTCAGGATTTTCTGTTAAAGAGCAGAATTCATTCAATCACAGCAAGTTGTCCAGGTCCTGAAGGAGCAAAACAGCCCAAGACCATCACACTACCACCACCATATTTGACTGTTGGTATGATGTTCTTTTGCTGAAATGCTGTGCTACATTTACGCCAGATGTAACGAGACACACACCTTCCAAAAAGTTCAACTTTCATCTTGTCAGTCCATATAATATGCTCCTAAAAGTCTTGGAAATCATGTTTTCATGTTTTTTTTGTTTTGTTTTTTTGCAAAAGAAAGACGAGCCTTTATGTTGTTTTTGGTCAGCAGTGGTTTTCGGCTTGGAATTCTGCCATGGATGCCCTTTTTGTCCAGTCTCTTCCTTATTGTTGTGTCATAAATACTGACCTTAAGTGAGGTGAGGGAGGCCTGCAGTTCTTTAGAAGTTGCCCTGAGTTCCTTTGTGGTCTCCAGGATGAGTCGTTGCTGTACTTTTGGAGTAATCTTTGTAAGCCGGCCATTCTTGGGAAGGTTCAGCACTGTTCCATGTTTCCTCCATGTGAGGATAATTGCTCTCCCTATGGTTCGCTGGAATCCTAAAGCTTTAAAAATGGCTTTTGTAACCCTTTCCAAACTGCTAGATCTCAATTACTTAATTTCTTGACTGTTCTGGAATTTCTTAGGATCGTGTCATTTTGTTGCAGCTTTTTTTAGATCTTTTGTCCGACTTGATTTTGTCAGGACAGATTCTGTTTAAGTGATTTCTTGATTTAACAGGTATGGAGGTAATCAGGCTGAGGTGTGATCAGTGAACATTAACCAAAAATCACAAGTCACATTATGCATTCAAAACAACACAAGCAACATGATGGAAGTTGGTGCGGAGAACAAGTAAAGAAAGCCAAGTCTATTTTTACACTTCCATTTCCATTTTCCACTGAATCATTGTACTGCAGCTTCACAACATCAACAATGAGTTTGCATTTGTATAGATTCTCATTTTCATCACAGCGTGGCCACTACTCAAGTATCACTCAGCCACAGTTCTACAACGGGTACATACTAGTGATTTTATGCACATATTTGCTTAAAATTCAGTGAATAAACAGGTTAATTTTATACTAAACTCTAACGCCAGTCTCGTTCAAATAGACAGAAAACAGATGGGCTGTTTTGGATTACCAAATGCTACATACTAAAATGAGCCAAAGATACTGTGTCATCAAAGATTTTTACCAACAGTGGTCTTTGTATTGTGTCATTACTGTAGGTCCTTGTAGAAGGTACAACGTGTGCATGTTTACCACATAGACGTTCAAAAGCATTAAGAGTTAGGTGAGGTCCTTTTTGTGCGACATTTTTTTGCATTTGTATCCTGCTCCCTATTCTCCACATTGACGCATAGACACAATAAAGTTTAATAGACTCCACCAAGCCTGCACAAAATGCACTTTGATAAAGATGTATGGTGAGCTTTATGTGATTCCCATGTTTGTCTTGCCAGCCTTACCTCCCAAAAAGACACGGACCTATTTGGATCATGCATACCACAGACCTGGGGGGAGTGTGTAAGCGTGCAGACAGCTCCAATGGCTGCAAACATGTGCTAATGGCTTAAGGGATGGTTCTTCCACAAGCCTAAGCAGAAAACTGTTGACAGGTCACATCAATGATACAAAGCATTGAGCCATCGATGGCTTAGCTGAACGCTCTTTGTTAATGTTTTATATGAAACTGTTTTCCTCCCAGGGGAATCTCAGGAGCAGGATTCTATTCGGTCAAATGTGCCTATAACTTAATTATCCAATAAGGTAGACTATGTTTCTATTCAAGAATACCATGCACATGACCCTTTTTCTTTGTGGCAGTAGTTCAGTTTTACTTACTGTGGGCTCTGAGATCAGAGGTCTGACTGATCAAATTCTTCTGCTGACCCAAATTTAGCAATTGAGACACATTGCCAGTCTGCTTTCAGAACACTGTTGAGGTGCCTTTTCAACACAGCGCCAATGACTCTTAAGGCTTCATTGGTATCAGAGGCCAACCACTGTAACCTTTCTACCTGGCCTGTAGGGGTTTGAATTAACTGAAACTTAAGACAACTAAAATGGAAACAAACAGATCAATTAATCAAAAGATTAAATGTCCATAATCATTCATGAAACATCTACCGCTATTGACCTGACCACTTCAGGATCAGGTCACATGGGTGGCAGCCTAAGCAGGAAGCTCAGACTTCCCTCTCAACTGCCAGGGGATACTGAGGTTTTCCCAGGCCAGCTATGAGACACAGTCTTTCCAGAGGTTCTCTCAAAGACTGGTCCCAGAGCCCAAGCCATGAGTCAAGGCAAGCCTGCCTATAACTAGCCAGAGCCTCGCCACCTTGCAAACCAGGTCAGGCTCCTACCCTGCAAAAGAGATGACATTCCACGGGATTGGAGCGCCATGGTGCCCGCCTTCGGCAACAACCAAGCTCACATCGCACCCGACCCCCTTGGCCACTCCTACAGGTGGTAACCCTATGGGAAGGGGAATCCATGTTCCCTCTTGGGCTGTGCCCATCAGGTCCCATAGGTTCAGGTCCGGCCACCAGCAATTAGCTCCACTTAGAGGCCTGGTTCAAGAGAGGGGCCTCAGTGACCCACATTTGGGCAAGAGAAAACATTGTTCAATGTTATTAGTAGGGCTAGGGCAAAAAAAACGACAAAGTGGACTTAAAAAATACTGTAGGTCGATGCAAAGTTTCTGCCTCGAAGCTCTTCGGGGACCGAAAAAAATAATAAAATATCTGTGCGGAACCAATATTTGCACCGCCGGGATCAATGTTTCACATGGACATTTATTCCAGACGGACACAGTGTTGGGCCACTAATAAACTTCTGTATCTGTAAGTGATTGTTTTAAGACACTGTTCAATGTGTAATTTACATATAACATGATTTATAAGTGATCCGAATGGTAGTTAGTGTTTTTTGACCTAAAATGGTAATTACTAGTGGGCTAATGCTAAATTCTGTACACCAAATCTATCCCATACACTCAGTACCAACATATGCAGTTTAAGGATTGAAGTCCATCCCGCATAAATGAGAATAATATGCCTGTTAGTGGTAAAAATAAAATAATAATAATCATCATCATAGTGGGGACGGGGTAATAATTATTCGATTATTCGACCAATAGTCAATCGGATAATCCGTTCTAAAAAGATTTGATAGTCACAGCCTGAGTTATTGGTTATCATAGAGGGGTCTGAGCCATCCATGCTTGGTCTGGTCTCTCACCTCGCACCTGATTTCCCTGGGTGAACCAAACAAGAGGCAAAAAGCCCCGATAACTTATAGGGACACATAAACCCCTCCACCATGGTAAAGTCCAAGGAGAGGGTGTTTATAGTCAGAATCAGTTTAAATAAGAACTACACTACATGTCACAATAAACAAAAGAGCAAAGATTGGACTTTTCTTTCTCGAACCGTTTCTATTGGCTCTTGGACAAATGGATTTAAATACCATACCATCTGGTGTGGCAGGTTAACAGCCTAGATCCCAGTCATACTAAAAGAGCACATTGGAGCGTCTCCATATTGGCTTGTTGTCACTCTCCACGTGAGGTTTAAGTCATGTGTCCAGCTCTCCTTATTAAGCTAATTCAAGGCTTTACTGAGTGACAGGCTGTAAATCCGAAGCTTAAGAGCACTATGTGGTAGACAGGGGTAAGAGGTGAATTTTCTTTGTTATGCCTCAGAATGGGTTCCCTCAGCCCACACATTGCACGTATACAGGGAGGAAGGTATGTAGATACATAGATCGCAGAAGTCAACAAGCAGCTTCTTATCACATCTAATCTGTCCTGAAAAATGTTCGTAAAGCCACAGTTTCAATGTTTCTCTTGAGAACTAACCCAGGACAGGGAAACCTGAACTTTATGTTTCAATTACTGTATTTTACAGGGGGCATCTTAGATCACAGACCAAAGACTACTGGCTAATAACTGCACTTTCTTTTCTGTTCCTTTCTAAGGTCTTTACTCAAGTGGTACAAGAGACATGCTTGGCAGTAATAGAAGCAATTTCTAGGATTACAAAAAGTGTAGGCTAAGGTTGTTGGACATGATATTTAATGAATCAGTGAAGAACATCTTCCAGGTCTACTCCAGCCGAGGTTGGAAAGACAATGGCAGAGTTTTTGCCATTGTGTTTGTAATGTACTACCAGCTGCAACAGATGCAATTAGGAAAATAGGAAACTGTTAATTTACAGCATGTTACAGTAACTCTGACACTCATGCTGTATGCATGCATACATTTTCTTTTTACTTTTCATTGTGTCACTTGAGAAAAACTATATAAAACTGTTATTAGTGTTAATGTTAAACGTTATGGTTATTATTATTATTATTATTAGTATTATTATCATATTATTATTATTATTCCTTCTGTTCTATAATAATTTTCTTGATCCTCCTCCAGTTAACATTGGACAAATTTGTTCTAGCTTTTTTATGTGCTTTGCAAAGACTATAATTCTGCCATTGTTAGTATAACTGTAGTGTGTCCTCAGGCTGCTGCTATTATCCTCTAGTTTCCTTTTCAGAGACAGAAAACGCTACCAATAGGCTACAGGGTGCACAAATATATATATATAAAAGCGATAAAATATAGAAAGGCTATAAAGGTCTTAAAGGCCAGTCCACAAAAAGCCGACGGGGTCAGCCAATGACTGCCTGTCTTCCGACAAGTTAGAAATGCCTTTCAAGTGTGGAGGGAGACTATTGTGTGTGTGAGTGAGTCGCAATTAGCAAACTATACTGTATTGTTCTGCAAGTGCTGGCCGTGCGGCGGTGCACGTGCATCCATCTGATAGGTCCCTCTGATTGGTTAGAGTACCTCCAATTTCTGGATATCTGGATCAATTTTGTTACATAATAACAGCATGTTGCCAACATGACTTCGGTCTGCCTTCTGCAAACTTGTGCAGTTGATGGACCTGAGGTGACAGTCGAAGGCTTGGGACAAGGCTAAAATAAAGAACTATTGAATGGATTAGGAATTGAGGCTTGAGACAAAATTGGCATTCCTGTTTGCACCTCTCCAGATGTAGACCTTGGAGACCCTGGAGACAATTGTGGGACTTTATTAGCACTAGATTGTTTTCCTGTATGTGTTGTGACACTTTTGTTTCTACATTTAAGGTTGGTGTTCATGATTTGTGTTTTTTGTTGTTGTTGTTGTTTTAATCAGCAGGTGGTCTCTTTTCAATTCCTTCTGTTTAATCGTTATCTCTATAGCTTTTAATTGTTAGTCCTTGAGGGGTGGATGGGTGATATTTTGGAGATCTTTTAGTTAGGGGGTCATGGGCGGCAGTTTACATGATTTGCAAGGATTTGTCCTATTATTCTTGCACATGAGTTTTAGTTTTTGTTTCCACTCAGACATTGTTGCAATGATCTAATTGTATGCAAAGCATGATGTCAATCTTGAGGGTTAGTGTTCAGAGTTGGCGTTAGGATGAAAGTGTTTATGAAGAAGATTTCTGCCCAGGTTGTTTGGATGGTATTTTATCTAAAACAAACTAAAATATGTGTGTGTGTAGTAAAATTGTATATATACAGTGTATGTATGATGAAAACAATTATTAGCCTACCCTTGTTTCTTCAATTTATTCATTTAAATGCCTACATGGTACTGCTAAAGGTATATTACCTGAAGAATATTATTGTTGTATTATTAAATAGGATTTTGGATGTTATAAAAAAAAAGCATGGAAAATGGCTAGATATCAGCTCTTATGAGTTATTTGCCTTGTCATCATTATATTAAAAGGAAACTGATGGTCAAATTCTTTCCCACGACTGTATTAATGTATTTATATTTATATATACTTTGCTTTACTTCTACATGATATATGCTTTTAGTATGTGGTATTCTCAGGGCCGCCCCTCCCTAAATGCAGAGCACCCACTGTGTGTATGACTTTAACCTCCATGAGGGGCCACATTTTCGTATATGCGCAATGGAAGTGCATATGTGCCTTGTTTTATTACTAGCTAAGACAAAATTTGTTTTGGGGGGTGGTTGCAGTTTACGAACTTCTTCTCCTTTTGTATCCAGTACGTGCATGTGGACCCCCAAGTAGCAAGCAGGGAGCTTTGTCCACACACACTAAGCTGCTCAACAGTTTCACTGCCATGCTAACCTATTTATATTAAGAAGGTAGAGAGTGGCGTCCTGTTTCCAACAATAGTGGCCTCTTTTCGACGACCAACATCGACACGGATGAGCACTTGGTTCCTGCTTGAGGTGATAGTGAATTTGCAAAAGGGACAAATAGCAAGGCTGTGCTCCATCAGGTCTTACAGATGGAGTTATCTTTTTCTTTGTTTACAGTATTTTGTTTTCTGTACACGGGTGTGCTTTAATCATGTATTTACGGTATATAAGTGTTCTGTTTTGTTGGATTGTTATATTCAACTCTACAGTCACACTCTAGTGGTGGTAAGCTACTTGTGGAGCCACAGTTGCACTGGGGCAGACTGATCGAAGCAGGGTTGCCATTCTGGAAGACCAAAATGTTGCTTGGGCTCTCACCAGGCTGAGATCTGGTAGACGTCTCCAGACAACTCCACATTCAATTTTCCCAGAAGTCGCTGCTTTACATAAATATATAAAGTATACTATCTGTGTTTTTGTGTGTGTCTGCGTGTGTGTGTGTGTGTGCGTGTGTGTAAAATATGGAGACTGAAAGTTAATATTGATTGCTCGCCTACAGCGAGCTAGACACAGGTTTCCAGTGATTTATTCATGCAGACACAAAGACTTAATAACAGCTTGCAATTCAGACAAAACCATTTACACTTGAAACGTATGGGCTGGACAATTCATCTAATTGTGTTTTGTAATTCCAATTTTGGATTCTCACAATTATAAAAACATAATTGAGTAAGCACAGTGCTTTTGTTGCATGCAGGTGCAGCAGCAGGTGCTGTCCGTCACCCATTTGAGAGTTTGACAGGAAAATAAAAGAATACTTACGTCACTAATTAGTGACTTAAGTAAAGTACTTTCTTCTGCTGTTGAGCTCTCAAATGCTGTTGTCCCAAAGTTTCGTCAGCATCTACATACAGTACATCTTGGTTGCGAATGGTCACAATTTTATTTTGACACTAAGCTAAGTTAAGGTTTTTTTCTACAATGAGCATATAGAGGAGTTGCTAAAAGCTCTCCAGTGAAATCGAACATGTTCGATTTTACTACGACTCCTTGGGCACGCAGCTAGTCTCCAGGAAACTCCAGGAGATGTCAAGGAGACGTCATGGAGACGTCTCTGCAACCAACGGAAACTTGAGCCCCCATCAGGTTGCCAACTAGTTTTCAAACCAGTGAGATTGAAGACTCTAAATTGCCCGTAGGTGTGAATGTGAGTGTGAATGGTTGTTTGTTTATATGTCCCTGCGATTGGCTGGTGACCAGTTCAGGGTGTACCCCGCCTCTCGCCCGAAGATAGCTGGGAAAGGCTCCATCACGCCCGCGACCCTAGTGAGGATAAGCGGTACAGAAAATGGATGGATGCATGGAGATAGGAGTCTTACCTAGACACTTCAGCTGCCATTCACTTTTGTCACTAACTGACTTCATACTCTAGAAGTTCCTTCAGTTCCGGGGTTAAGTTCTGTGTTGAGGAAGGGCTAATTTTGACAAAGCCTAACTACCCCAAGAAAAATAAACATCCTTTGCTACATTTCCCTATAACCACAGTGTTTAGCATCTCAAGACATCCTAAAACTATGAGTATTATTATATCAGGTAGCTTGAGGAACAGCCCAAGACAAACATGCGCCCGTTTCACTCTAAATCTTAGCAGGAACTCTGAACTGGATCATGTACTTCATGGGCTGCCCCACAGGCTCCCCATAAATGAGCTGATCGTTACATTTGTGAAGGGCAGAAATAAACATACTTTACAATATGGCATAGGTTGAAAATACATTGTACATTTGCTTAGCACCAACTAGTACCATTTGAGTACAGTATGTTGGATTTGTGTTTTAGAGTTGTGCCGGTTTGCTTTCTGCAGTCAATAATCTAAAAGGTAAGTTTTTTGTTGTTGTTTTATTTGTTTGTTTTTTGTTTTTACATGGTGTGTACAATAGTACTTCCTTTCAAAATAGATTTCTGCAATAGATGGCATATGCTATATACAGGCAATTCTCATCAATTTTTAAGTGTTTCTTTAGAATATAACCAATTATTTGCTCAAAACCATACATTATCGCACATAGCGGTACATATATTTGTGTTCATTCTGTAATGCCTTAAGAAAGACCTTTGGGTCATTAACTTCAGGAACACTGTCACGCGTTGTGCACCACCCACTATAACAAAATAAGCAATAATGAGCTAAAACAGTACTGACTCCCACTCTACAAGGACACAAAAGAACACAATTTAAATAAACTAGTGGCTGGTGAATCAGTCTTGTCCAAAGTCAGCTGAGATAGGCTCCAGCTCTCCCGTGACCCTAATGAGGATAAGTGGTATAGAAAATGGATGGATGGAAGAACACATTCAAACACAATTACAGCCAAACAACCAAAAGGCATGCTGGGAAGCTCCGTTTACATAAACCCTAGCCTGCATAATGTTCTGGACACAAATTGCCTCCTGTGCAATATGGAGAAAATATTATATCCTGATAACAATGCACAGTAAATCTGGATATAGTATTTTTCCTTAAAATTACATGAAACGGATGTCAATTTTTTTCTAACCTTTTTTTCCATGTATGTATAAAACACAAATATTATATATAAAACCCAGCACAATGAACAAAAGATTAAATCAAATAAATTAACACACAAATATCCAGTGGCCAAATAAATAACATTCAAAATATCTGGAACAATACTTTTCAAGGAACGGAATAAAGTGCAAAGAATTGAAATGAATACAATAACAAAGTTATTCAAGTAACATTAAAGTGGGCCTTCAATTTTATAGTAAATTGCTCGGAAATGAAAAGTTTCATAGATTAGGTTTTTGGAGCACAAGTTGGTCGGCTTGTTTTCCAAAGGCCCTTGCTTCCCCGACTGTGGTGCCCTAGTCCGAACACTAGGGGGACTAGATAAATGGAGGACGTAGATAGGAGATGTACAAATAGATCAGAGACGAAGAAGAAATAAGTGATAAACAAGAAAATCGAAAAGACTGCTTCTTGAGAATACCACACTGACCAAACCTGACTACCTGGAACAGGTGACCCAGCCAACGACAGCCGGCAGGGATAAACCAAACACTTGGTTCGTGCGTCTATAAAGAACCCATCTCGCTCTGAGAACTAATGGAAAGAGTTGAGAAGAGTTAGCCATAACAAATAGTATATGTAACCACTAACGTGGTCAATGCAAAGCACCTCATGAATGCCGCCACGTACCCATTTGGGTTCTCGGTTTTAAGTGCCAAAATGTGTGTACGATAGCCCCCATACAAGTAAGTAAATTCTCCTACCAAGTTTTTTTTTTTTTTTTTTTTTATAAAACTCATAGTAGGCGTAAGAACTGGCATACCAACATTCAGCCTCCATTAAAAATGAGGTCCCAGGTTGTTTGACAATGTGGCTGTTCCTTTTCCCTGGCCCAACACGACTGTAGAGCTTGGACATGTAATACCTGTTCTTGCTCATGCATGAGCACTAAGGTGCATGGGTGCACAATACAGACTTAAGTATTAACATTCCGGAAAATAGCCGTCATTTAAGAAGGGGGAGAAATTGTTCAGGAGTAAGTCAAATTTTTTTTCAACTGGTCCTCTCCATAGTGGTAGTACAAGTCCTCTGATTTTAGCCTCTCAAATGTTTGTATTTTACGATTTACCGACCGTATTCCTCTATGAAAGCAGACAAATTGTTTTGCTGTTTTAAAAAACAAATCGCATTCATCGACATCAGCTTGGAAAACTGATCAACATTTTAAAATTGCCTTTTTTTTTTACATAATTGGAATCAAACACTACCCCAGTCATTACCAAACTTGAGTATTTGCAGTCTGAAAAGTCTGAAGCACAGGAAAAAACCTAAATACATGAGACGAGGATACAACATTTTCAAATACCTGTATATTGTTTTCATAACCAGAATATGTGTATGTAAGCATCAGAATATCCATCCATCCATCTTCCGTATTGCTTTCATCACTAGGGTCGCGGGCGTATTGGAGCCTATCCCAGCTATCGTTGGGCGAGAGCCAAGGTACACACTGTACTGGTCACCAGCCAATCGCAGGGCACATATAAACAAACAACCATTCGCACTCACAATATCACCTACGGGCAATTCAGTCTTCAATTAACCTACCATGCATGTTTTTGCGATGTGGGAGGAAACCGGAGTACCCGGAGAAAACCCAGGCAGGCACGGGGAGAACATGCAAACTCCACAGAGGCGACTGTGAGGCAGATGTGCTAACCAGTCGCCCACTATGCCACGCAGCAGATATAAAAATTAAAATTAATAATCAGTCACTGAACTTTGAAGTAAAGACATGCTTTTATCCATTAACAAATTAACCTATTGAAATACAGTATGAACAAGAAAATTTGGACATTAGATCAGACAATTTACCACACATACAGTATTTTGAAAACATGAATTTTAGATATGCAATCAGTCAAAAATGTATGATTCCTTTTAATAGAAGGGACACATGCAAAGCACAAGTACTCTTTATAATTTAGTAAAAAAAACTTTTCAAAAATACTGTATGTGCAAATCAGTGAGCACAAATTCCAAATCCAAGTATTGGACTTTTGTTTCTAGTTTTTTGCCTCCAGGGTTAGGTTGGCTTAAGGTTAGTGGGATTCAAAATAACGCTGCCACACTGAAGTCAGATACTTATTTTCCTGCCCTGAAGCAATAGGGCATGCTGTACCTGGATGGAGCCGCCAATCATATTGCAGCGGCACGGCATCTTGGATGATGGGGAAGCGCTTGCCAGTTTTCCTGCCATTATAGTATGGTGACCTCTTCCTCACCGCTGATGAAGAGGATTAAACATTACTTTAAAAGAAAGAGAAGAGAGATTGTAAAGGCAACATGCTGGGAAGATGCTGTCAAAATCTTTCAATGCGGAGTCTGTAACAAGGCATTCTGGCATTGCAAGAGTGGAGTAACTAAGGTGATAACATAAAATGTCCCTTGTGTGCCACGCTCAATCTGCTGGCAGGCAAATGCTCCAAGTAGGAAAGACCAGATAAACTCACAAGTCTGCCTGAGAACTAGGTCAGGGCAGCTTTAGGTAGGTAAACTATACAGCAAAATGTGTATCCGTAAGAAACTCTGCTTTGCTTTATATGATGGACATATTGCAGCATAACACGACATAGGTGTACATCTCAAGCTACTCAGAGCTAAGTAACCACTACTAGCTAGTAATGAATATGATTAGAACATTTGAGTGTTGCGTTCTTTGTGTTGAATTACAGTAAATGTGTTTATTCTTAACATTTGTATTAGTGGTATAATGATTCATTCATATTATATCGATTCCAACGATCCAACTGGATTGATCTTTGCGCGGCAAATTAGCCTTGCGGACGTAAATATATCAATTTAAATCATTTTAAAAGCTAATGAATCGATTGTATCGATACTAGAAAAACGTTTGGGATTGAAGCACTGCAGGCTTCATGAGGAGGTGTGTATGTTTTGTATTTCCAAGAAAAATGCTTGTAATTCTTCTTACTTCGCTTGAATTTTCAGTTAGCACACAGCAGTTAGCACTTTATTCTTCATCTCTTTTCTTCTTTGCTTCATTTTTGTATGCCCCATATCCAGTCACTCCTTTACGTATTGGCTCTAGTGGTTAGATGAGCCTTTTTGTTTTTAAGTTTAGGACACCGTTTAAGTTTGAGATGTCTGGTGGATGACAGATGAGAAGGCTAGCGAAAAATTATCATTAAGGATTCATGTGTGTGACACTTTGAAACCTTTCAAGCTGCTTAGCTTCGCCTGCTAGCCGCTTACAACGATAGCAGAGTACACTCGAGGGGAAACCCGGGCGAACAAGAAAACAGCGACAAAATCAACTACTGGACGCTGTTTCAGGCTTACGTTTGTGCTCCAGAGAGGAGGTTTGTTTATCTATCCATCCATCCATTTTCTGAGCCGCTTATCCTCACTAGGGAGTGCTGGAGCCAATCCCAGCTATCATCGGGCAGGAGGCGGGGTACACCCTGAAATGGTTGCCAGCCAATCGCAGGGCACACATAAACAAACAACCATTCGCACTCACAGTCACACCTACGGGCAATTTAGAGTCTCCAATCAACCTACCATGCATGTTTTTGGGATGTGGGAGGAAACCAGAGTCCCCAGAGAAAACCCACGCAGGCACAGGGAGAACTCCACACAGACTTGATTTGAACCCCGGTCCCCAGAACTGTGAGGCTGATATTCTAACCAGTCGACCACCGTGCTGCCACTTTTCTTTGTATTATTAACACTATTCCTAAAAGATTTTCCTCATGAAAATCTCAGTACTTTATTTCTAGCCATTAGTACTTAGCTGTTTAGAACAGAGATTCTCAAACGTTTGGTCCAGCAAGGGACACCTTACTGTGGAGACATTTTTCCAAGACCCCCCTCATAATTCTAACATCAATTAAAGATCTCTTTTCTAGGGGGAAAAAAATGGCCCAACAATAAAATCATAGCTGAAATAATATAAATAACAATAAGTTGCAGCGACACGGTGCACGACTGGTTAGCACATCTGCCTCACATTTCTGAGGACCCGGGTTCAAATCCGGCCTCGCATGTTCTCCCTGGGACTGCATGGGTTTTCTCCGAATACTCCCAAAAACACGCATGGTAGGTTAATTGAAAACTCTGAATTGCCTGCAGGTGTGAATGTGAGCATGAATGAATGATTGATTGTTTATATGTGCCCAGCAATTGACTGGCGACCAGTTCAGGGTGTCCCTTGCCTCTCCAGCACACCTGCGACCCCCGTGAGGATAAGTGGTACGGAAAATGGATGGATGGACAATAAGTTGCTGTTTTCCTCTTTGTTTTATTGCAAAACATTACAATAGAATACAATCAACTTCTAATAAGCACACTCATAGTCCGTTAGAAAACAACATTCCGTACAGTACACAATAACACACATAATATACATATATATATATATATATATATATATATATATATATATATATATATATACATCCATCCATTTTCTGAGCCGCTTCTCCTCACTAGGGTCGCGGGCGTGCTGGAGCCTATCCCAGCTGTCATCGGGCAGGAGGCGGGATACACCCAGAACTGGTTGCCAGCCAATCGCAGGGCACATAGAAACAAACAAGCATTCACACTCACAGTCATGCCTACGGGCAATTTAGAGTCTCCAATTAATGCATGTTTTTGGGATGTGGGAGGAAACCGGAGAAAACCCACGCAGGCACGGGGAGAACATGCAAATTCCACACAGGCGGGGCCGGGGATTGAACCCGGGTCCTCAGAACTGTGAGGCTGACGCTCTAAATAAATATATATATATATATATATATATATATATATATATATATATATATATATATATATATATATATATATATATATATATATATATATATATATATATATATATATATATATATATATATAGCCTGGGTGGGTTTTCTCTGGGCACTCCAGTTTCCTCCCACATCCCAAAAACATGCATGGTAGGTTCATTGAAGACTCTAAATTGCCCGTAGGTGTGACTGTGAGTGCGAATGGTTGTTTGTTTCATGTGCCCAAGAACATGTTTGTTAAAAAGCAATGTGCAAAAACTGCACAGATACTTCTAGTTGCTGAGAAGTAATAGGAGTCCCAAGGGATCCTTTCCCTGATAATCACTTGTAGTAATGCGCCATTAGACGACAACTGGTTCAGTATGCATTACAGTGTAAAGTATGCAATATGCAATATGATGCAATTCAAACCCATTCACTATTCTGTAGCACTTTTCTGTTGTTTTACATCTTTAAAAGATTTCACCAGTGAGCTCTTCGGGATGTTATCAGCAACAAGGCAGCAATCTCTTGCTTTGTTGTGTTTCATCCATTATATATAAACAGCAAAAAGTAGAGCTTTTGTTTGGTTTGAGCTGATGACAGAAAAAGAAAAAAAGAAATATTTTCTGAGTTTAAACAAGCTTGACATTTTGCTCACAGGATAAATACATCATCTTCCAGAGAAACACTGAATGCAAGCAGTATGCAACACACAAGGTACATTTAATTTGTTCCTAGGTCTGACTCACATATTACACAATCACCGAGTGACACTGTTAGCTTACAAGCTCATCCCATTGTTGCACAAGCAAACATTTCTATAATCCTGTATCACCCACTGCAGGAGTGGGAATCCTTTACTTGACCTCCTCAGTGGAAACCAAAAGCAAGTACTGTATTTTTCTTTTCACTCGCATTCAACAAGCACATTAGATCAGTGCAAAAGCCTGGCCAGCGATGTGCGTATCCCTGAAGGTTCTGTTTTTTTTTCAGCCATAATTCTTTTAACCTCATTCTGACATCTGCTGACGGTAAGAGAGCTCGCAAGTGGCCATAAATGAGCCAAGCTGTCTGCTATAGCCATAGTAAAAATCACACAGTGTATTTTCTTCCGGGATTTCCTATTCACTAATATATGAATAGGGGTGGCTGCTCTTAACCCTCCATTGTGCCTGCATGTTTTCTCTAAATCCTTTTAGCAAGACTAAAATATGAGTCGTTAAAATGTTATAATGTTGCAATGCCTTTTATTATTTTTGTACATACTGTATATAAATAATAAATATATAAGTAATAAAAACTTTTGCCATTCAGAAATGAGATGATTATCTGACCTGGAAGAGATTATTTTGTCTTTTAGAATGTACAGTGGAACCTCACTTCACAAATTTAATTTGTTCAAAATCTCTGTACGTGAACTTTCATTCATTCATTCATTCATTTCCCATACCGCTTATCCTAAAAAGGGTCGCAGGGGTGCTGGAGCCCAGCCGATTCTGGGCGAAAGGTGGGGTTCACCCTGAACTTGTCGCCAGCCAATCGCAGCTACGGGGAATTTAGAATTTCAATTAACCTACCATACATGTTTTGGTGATGTGGGAGGAAACCTGGAGAAAACCCACGCAGGCACTGGGAGAACATGCAAACTCCACACAGGCGAGGCTGTATTTGAAACCGGGTCCTCAGAACTGTGAGGCTGTGTGAACATTACTTATGACATTGTTTCCATTAAAATTAGTGGAAATTAGTTCACTGGACGCCACCAGAACCATGGATCTTTTCAGGGCTTCCTTATAGCACAATGACTTGCACGTTTCACTTTCTTAGGAGCCATACTAGGGGCTAAGTAAAAGCAACATACATATCTGTGTGTGAAATATCTGTATATGATGCACGGAGGTTCATGCTGTATGAGAGAAAGCACAACTAAGCGTACCATGTGGATTCTGTGACTGGTTGTGAACTGAAGTATAGTTTGTGAATGGAGGCAATATTTTTTGAAAAATGTGTTCGGAAACAGATTGTTTGGGAACAGGGGTGTTCATTGAACTGAGTTTACACTGTACCTATAGATTATGCTCATCTGTATATTTTTACCTCATTATGGGCACAATTTGGCACGGTGGACAGCTGGTCAGCACAACTGTCTCACAGTTCTGAGGACCCGGATTCAAATCCCGGCCTCACCTGTGTGGAGTTTGCATGTTCTCCCCGTACCTACGTGGGTTTTCTCTGGGTACTCCGGTTTCCTCCTACATCCCAAAAACATGCATGCTACGTTAATTGAAAACTCTAAATTTTCCTCAGGTGTGAATGTGAGTGCGACTGGTTGTTTGTTTATATGCGCCCTGCAATTAGCAGGGCATACCCCGCCTCTCGCTCGAAGATAGCTGGGATAGGCTCCCAGCTATCAACACGCCCGTGACCCTAGTGAGGATAAGTGGTATGGAAGATGAATGAATGAATGGGCACAATTTTAACTTGGCACTTTTAATTATTCATTTCATCTTTTTTTCATGGTAGAATACAACCAGACATGCAAACACCAAAGGCATGAGAAAGGTGACAAAAAACAAAACACAATCAAAACAAAACAAAACAAAAACATTGTAGCAGGGTCTGGGGGGGGGGGTGATCGCGAAAATACAAAAGACCAGTGCAACAAATACGACACTGGCTGATCTGACAAGCAAAAAATGTTGCTTAAACTAAGAGTAGCAATAGAGGATGTCCGGTCCAGAGGTGGGTAGAGTAGCCAAATATTGTACTCAAGTAAGAGTTTGGCTTATCTAGTGTTAATACCTATGCCCGGGAAGCCCAATAGAAGACGTTGGGTGAGGTCATATGACTTTCTTGTGTCATTTGATTGGTGAACTAGACTTAAACGTCACTAGTGCTAAAATTGGAGCACCCAATGCAGAAGTCGAAGTTGTAGTCTCGCGCACAAAATAGTTGATAAATACGCAATAATTGATAAATAAAAGCAGCGAGCGACATTTCGATCATTGTAACAGAGTAAAAGTACCGCGATTTATTAACAGTAGAAGCGGCATAAGTGTTTTTTTCTGGTCTCGTCAACTCCTGTGACTTATCCAAAGCAGGTCCCGAGCGTACAGGCGGGACCTCAGGCCAATGCGCTCGCATATTAGTCCGCCACGGAGTAATATTCAGAAATCAAGAATTCAGAAACGACGCGTGTGGATGTGTTATGACCAGCATATGACCACAGCGACAGCGCCACCACCCCCAAAGGAAAATCTCATCGGCGCGATACGATTCACGTAAATGGCCTATTTTGAGTTCAAAATGACGAATTTCGCCAAAAGGCGGCTGCTTTGCATTTAAGTACAATATACATTTCCATGTTAAATTTGCATTCATGATTTTCTTAAATATAAGAATGGGCTGTAAAACAAATAATTCATTTTGTATTTTTTCTCTTTTCTCTTTTAAAAAAAAACAGTTCAAACAAATGATTAAAAGCCCCAAATGAATTATATACAATACATGCTCATGATTCATGTATGGATACTTCTGATCACAAATTTCATAAAAACATTACAAGAAAAATAGTATCATCCAGTATACAATATCACCTTAAATGTCAGAGCTTCCAGTTGTGGTTGCCACAGCAACCACAGGAAGAAGTATTAATAATAATAATAATACGTTCCCAAAATTCCAGTTAATGTCCATCACAGCATAAAAAGAAAATCGGATGAGACAACTTGCAGCCAGAATTTACCCGCTGACAGAAAATCCTTAAAAAAAAATAAATAAATAATAATAATAAAATGACATTATAATGCAAGTGAAGATGCATCCATCCATTTCTTGTACCGCTTATCCTCACGAGGGTCGCGTGCGTGCTGGAGCCTAGATGGTGCTCTGAATTTATTCACTATATCAAGTACAGCTTGTAAATACAGGAAAGACACTCTGTCACAAAGGAAGCTTTTATCCCTCCAGTCAAGTTGCAACCACAGAAAAGGTTCTTTGATGACCTTTTAATACTGAAACGTTAAGCTAAGGCAGTCAACTATTTCCTGAGATCTCGTGAAATATTAGATGTCACGTAAAATATTTTGAAGCGTAGAATCAGCTCTTTTTTATAAATCGGTATTAAATTAAACTGCCATCTTCTGATCGACGTAGACAGTACACTTTATTTTCAAACAAGCTGGAGTCATATGGGTTACATATTCTAGCAACTCACCATTTTATTGTGCTTTCAATCACTTTAGAATGAAAAGCTTCCAGTCAATTCAAAACTTCAGGAAAATGTCGGTGTCAAAAACTGAGCCAATGCTCATGAAAAACTAATGCTTTCATTCATGAGTAATGATATGATGTTAATTTGGCATTGTCAAATCAGTATGGCTTCTCCATTGTCTTTGGTACACGTTTTCCCAATCTATAAAGCTTTAATTATTTATAAAGGCCTGTGTGCAGGCTGCAATAACTGACTGCATATTTCAGTTCTGGGCTTGCTGGGAAAGCGGACAGATGACAGTTGTCAAGCAAGAGGTGGTGAAGTGTGGGTTGTTGAGGAAGGAGGTGGGGTTTTCTTCATGCCATATGCAATGCTGAGAAGCAGAAGGACAAGTGAATAACATTTTTATTGCAGAGACACCAGTGCAACGCAACTTATTACACCAAATGTAAACAGCACAAACACTGCAAATACAGTATGTGCATTGATAAATTGACACAACCTGAATTTAAGCAAATGAGTGTATCCTGGATATCTTGATGGAAAGTTTGGGTAAGTTACAAGTTTGTATCTGTGGGTTGAACTTTAGAAAGTGTCATGGACGGAACAAAGTACAGGACCCAAAATGCACGACTCCAATTCAAATGGACAGTTTCAAAAAAGAGAGGTTTAATAAACGGGTAGAGGTCGGTACACAGGCAGGCGATCCAAAAAAGGCAACCGTATCCAAAAACGTGAGGCAAAAAGGCAAGGTCAATAATCAGAACAGGGTCTAGTCTTACTATGAGTCGGTGACGTGGAAACAAGGAATGCTGGAACGTGACAACAAGGTACAACGAACTGGCGACGAGAAAGAAGGAGACACGAGGTTAAATGCAGGGGTAATTAGCGTAAACGAGGCACAGGTAGCGAAGATGCTCTCAGGAGCAGGTGTGTACGAGACAGAGGGAAGACAACAACCAGAACACACACCCATGACAGAAAGGCTTGGTGTAAAATGGGGTTTGTACACTAGTGGACTAATTAAACTGAAAGAACCTAGCCACAGAGGCCCAGTGTGTGACTACATGTATGAATTCGAAGGAGAGGTCAGAAAACTTGACAAATGGAAGCGCATCGAAAATCAATAGGAAACAAGAGCACTTGGAGAACGCAGACTTCTGCCAAGGCAGAGACATTTGGCACCTGCCAAATCAATAAGTGAATCACTGAGATCTAGCTCCTTAATAGCTAAAAGTGGCTAAATTTTGATTGCAATCCTGCATCTAATGGAAGCACACCAAAGAACAACCTTAGATTTCACTTGAATATTCGCTCAGGAAGTCAGTGATGGTGTAGTGGTACATTCACCTGACTTCGGTGCAGGCAGCGTGGATTCAGTATCCACTCAGTGACGGTGTGAATGTGAGTCTGAATGGTTGTCTGTCTCTATACGTGCCCTATGGCTGACTGGAGACCAGTTAACGGTGTAGTCTGCCTATTGCCCGAAGTAAGCTGGAAAAGGCTCCAGCGCCCCGTGACGCTAAATAGGATAAGGGGTGTAGAGAGCGGATGGATGGATGGATGGATTGATACTAGCGCATGAACAAATGGGATCTTCCACGTTAAAATCACATGCTTCCACAAATGCAATCTTGATCAGACCTGGCAGATTTGACCACACCCTTGTGGTGGTAACCTACTTGTGTAGCTAGAGCTGCCCTGGGACAGTCTGAGGGAAGCATGGCTTTTCAGTCATTGCCTCCACCCCCTCCGACCACTACCAAACATCCCACCACATTCATTCATGCGCAAAGTGGATTAAGTGTCTTGCTCAGGGACACAACAACGACATCCGCCGGTTGCGGTACACTTATCCTCTAAACCGCGTTGCCCACGCCGGTCCACCACACTGCTTTATTTTTTCCCCCAATGTGTGTCTATTAACTGATTTGATTTGTAAATGTAATGAGATATTTTGATGTATGATATCATCAATTTGAGCAGTCAACGATGGCCTAGTGGTACATTCACCTGACTTCAGTGCAGGCCACTCAGTGATGGTGTGAACGTGCGACTGAATGGTTGTCTCTATATGTGCCCTGTGACTCAATGGCAAGGGCCCCAACCCTGCACAGAATAAGCAGTGTAGAAAATGGATAGATGAATGGATAAAATCAATTTGTCATTATAAATGTGGATTCCCACCAAACATTATGCTGCTAACTGATTTTGTGTCATTAATTACCATGTCTGGTAGGCAGGTGCTAACAGCACTGCTGTGCGAAACCATGAAGAGGGGAGAGTTGATCTTTTCCGCTGGTGTAAGGGATTTTAGAAGGCTAGAAACAAAAATGATTGGAACATATCGGCCTATTCAGCAATGCAATTTGGAGCTTCTGAATGATCTAAGTGCTGACGTGGAGCCAGACAAGGAGTCAAGCCATAGCCTATGACAAAACTTCTCTCACCTCTGCATTTCCTTGCATCTGGGTCATTTCAGCTCACTGTGAAAATTGCCTTGAGCTTGCCTTTCCTTGAGCAGTTTTTCTAGTGTGCTGTCCCAAGTTTTAAACCCAGTGGATGGGCAGGATGGGCACTCGGGATGAGATAAATATATAGATTTTTTTAAAACATGGCCTTTAGGGGTGGCTGGATCCGGTTAGTTGACCAGAAATGTTTACCGTGCAAAGTGCTATGCAGTGTCTTCTGAACAGGAATAGCATTATTACAGAAGTGTTCGATGTTTCTTTGGGTCCATGAGCTCTCAATGGGTTCTAACTTCTAACTTCTGTGCCTTCCTCTACTAACATGCATGTTCAACTTTAGACTGTATGAATTTGACTGACTGACCAATTTTCTGTTTCATTCATTTCAGACTGTAGATTTATCACTTAATTTCGACTAAACATTTTAATAGTTTACATTTACACCAGTCAGTATAAATGCTTTTTTATATATATCATTTGCCATAAAGAGACAAATAAGGTTTTTTTTCAGCAGCAGTTTCTTTTAATGGGATGCTCTCTGAAGCTTTGTGCCTCCTGTCTAACTTTGCCACTTATTGAGCAGCACTAACAGAGAAGACAATACTGTCTGGCAACAAGCCATCAAAAATCCAGTTAAAATAATTGCTATGAAGGGAGATGATCTTAAACTGGCATATTTACGGTGTTCAGTGAAATGTGGTCTGTAAAATTTACAACTAGACAAATTGATCATGATGTGGATGTTTTTAGTCATTATACGAGACATTATTGCCTAATAGTAAGCACTTTGAAACCTATTTAGTAGGTGCTTAAATGCTGTCGCCATTTCTAAGAAATACAGTAAAAAGTTTGACATTCAAACTACTTAGAACTAACCTAAAACTTTAAACAAAAATGAGGCATGACCGTGAGAAACTAAATAAAGAGGCTGCCATCAGAGGATCTCCCAAAGCAAAACTTAGCATGTTTTATACTATTTAAGTTTACTATATTAACAAGTTATTTGTAATATATTGTATTTGGTTTTGCATCTATATGATAATTAACTATGCTAAAAATAGTAGTAGTACTAACATTACGAACAGTATTAGGACAAATATTACCTGAACAGTAAATAAAAGTTTACCATGGAGAAAGTTTGACTCCTGAAAAAAACCCTGAAATATATTAATTTGGTTTCAATTATTCCTTGTGGGAACAATTAATTAGAACATTCATTCATTCATCTTCCGTTCTGCTTAACCTCACTAGGGTCGCGGGTGTGCTGGAGCCTATCCCAGCTATCGTTGGGGGAGAGGCGGGGTACACCCTGAACTGGTCACCAGCCAATCGGAAGGCACATATAAACAAACTATTCACTCACATTCAGACCTATGGGCAAATTAGAGTCTTCAATTTAACCTACTATGCATGTTTTTGGGATGTGGGAGGAAACCGGAGTGCCCGGAGAAAACCAACGCAGGCACGGAGAGAACATGCAAACGCCACACAGGCGGGGCCGGGATTTGAACCACAGTCCTCAGAACTGTGAGATAGATGTGCTAACCAGTTGTCCACCATGCCGCCGTTAATTAGAACATTTTAAAATTTTCAGTGTGTCTACTTTACTGCCTAGAGAATAACCAGAATGTACGTTCAAAAACATTTCTCTTTCAAACTTAGATCCATATTATTATAATGATATATTGGATCTTAGGTTAGTCTCATTCCTTTCAGCTCACTCATTTTTATACAAAAAAAAAAACCAAGCATGAGCAAATATAATTGTGTCTCTACTAAATCATGGGCAATAAGGACTGAGAGGTACTGCTCATGAGTCTATTAGGTCATAAATTAGCCATCAATGCACTTACTGTAGAGTTACTACATGAATATTTTCCCCCATGTGAAAGGTTTCATTCAATATCTCATCCTGTCTCTTCCCATCCCCATGCTTGTGTCTCACTGTGACTCATATATCCTCAATGAAAGTGCAGTGGGAGACTTCTTCAAAGACTACTTTTCATGCTGCAGTTCTGCTAAAGGTTGTCAAAACTTGATGATGAGCAGTATGTGCACCTGTCTGCTCTCGATTGTTGCATGACAAAGGAGACCAAAAAAAAAACAGAAAGCCATTCTCCAAGAGAGGTGTGTGCCAATCGTCCCAGCATGCACACTGATTTAGCCCGCAGCAGGCTTAGTGTTTGACCCGATAACTGCTGCTCATAATAGCACCTGACAAGTGCCCCCTTCTAACAAGAGGCTGGGATTGCGTGTTTTGCTCACCTCATTGCATTCAGCAAAAAATTAAAGGAGCCACAGCATCTTTTGACAGGTAACCTTCCAGCATTTTCTTCTCTTGGATACACAAAGTTTTTGTTAAAGTTAAGTCTGATGATGACTGGCAAGCAAACGCACGGTTTAATATGTGCATGTGTTTCAGAGTGCCAGGAATTAGTCTGCATTAGCAATTTTTCTGCCTGCGGGTAATTCTTTAGAGCAGTGATTCTGAAAGCGTGGTACATGTAGCACTAGTCGTACAGTATGCAGGCTAACAGGGAAAGAGGGGTGCACACAGATAAAACTGGCGGGGCCAATGTTGTCAAAGTCATCTCCCTCAATAAATGGACCAGACTGCCATGCTACGGACGTTATCTCCATAACGTAAATTTCATGTACCTAAAATACAGTGGAACCTTGGGTTACAGATGAACCGGTTTATTAACGATTCTGGTTACGTCCCAAATTTTTGTTGAAAAATGACCTCTAGTCACGTATTATTTTCAGTTTGAGGACTCGGGTTCCATCCCCGGCCCCGCCTGTGTGGACTTTGCATGTTCTCCCCATGCCTGCGTGGGTGTTCTTCGGGCACGGCGGTTTCCTCCCACATCCCAAAAACATTAATGGTAGGTTAATTGAAGACTCTAAATTGCCCATAGGTGTGAATGTGAGTGAATGCGAACGGTTGTTTGTTTATATGTGCCCTGTGATTGGCTGGCAACCAGTTCAGGGTGTACCCCGCCTCCTGCCCGATGATTGCTGGGATAGGCTCCAGCGCTCCCACGACCCTTGTGAGGATAAGCGGCTCTGATAATGGATGGATGGACTTCCTGGCATCTAATAGAAGACCATTCATTTGTTCTGTCCGTCACTATGCCTCACTGGCATAAATAGAGGAACAAAGATACATTATTTATTGTAAATATAATTTTTTGAGCAATTAAGTACACAAGTATATGCAGTAAATGAACAGGTCATTTAAATATACACATTCCTCCTTCTTGTGATCGGTAATCGGGCGCAAAAATCCTGATCGTGTAATCATCATAAATATTTTCTTTGCACATTTCCTCGAAATATTGTGATATAATTTTGAGGCTACATCCCCCGCCACCAGTGCAGAGCATTTAAAATTGTAGACAATGCATTTATTTGGATACACTTTTTACTTAACTTATATGTGCAATATGTTACAGTTGAATCTTTTTTGTAATTTTTTTTAATTAAATACTGTTTTTTATTTTCCTATTTACTTTGATGTTAAAACTGGTTAATGGTACAGTGGCTTACAATAATAAACGTACTAGTTAGAAATAAAACCTCTCCTTTGTTTTTGATGATCGTTTTAATTTTGGTCATGACTTGGAGAGCTAAATATTTTTTTTGGAAGGGGGTAGTATTTGGTGTTGAGAACCACAGATTGGGAGCATTGTTCCATGGTGCATTTGTAACAACCCTACCCCACTTTGGAGAGCCTGGCATGATGTTGATCCACAGGGGCTGTCCATTCCAGGTGGTCCCGACATGTTAAGTGGGCCCCACACAGAGCCCTGGGCTACAAGCAGCATGCTGCCAAACATGGAAGGCATCTGTGCAGCTTTGTGATGAAAATGATGGAACCTTATTGACCTGAAGGAATCGCACATTCCCATGAGTAAGCTGTGACCTTGAAAATGTAATATTTTTTGAAGGACGCGTGTGTGCATGGACCAAATTTAAATGGACCAATAACAATAAAAAAATTTAATCACACAGCTTGCTTTGTATTTTTATAACAGACAACCTTGATCTAGTATTGTAGTATATCAGGACCAAAATAAGTGCCTTTGCATGCGTCTAATATCCAAAGCCCTGCTGCGTGCCAAGCTTTTTGACACTGAGAAAGACAACGCCATGCATGTTAAGCATATGCAAAATAAACAGTGAAAGACAAAGCGCAACATTAAACAACTGCGGTCTCGCCCCATAATAGCTTTCACCTAATCAGCAAACAGCATCAACATACATTGGAACTTGCTTCATTTACTGTATCTACGCTGCGACAAAGACACCCAGGTTCCTGTGAATCTTTAGATTAGAGCATTTGATTCTAATATGGCAGCTTTCATTCGTCCTTTTGTATTTCCCCTATTTTAACCCAATTCCATTAAAACAGCCATTCCTAATCTTTTTCCGTGTCCTGCATCTTGAGAAAACATTGAATGTTTTTGCACCCACTACAAGTATATTTTCATTTGAAGATGACGTCACATTTGTAATAAACTCGACTAAAACTTTTTAATTCATACTAAATTTAAAAATTGTCAAATCTAGGTTATGACACCCCATAAAACTTCCTGTTGGGAACTGCTGCATAACATGAGCGACTATAAAGATATATATAGATGAGATCCATTTTCTGTACCACTTATCCTCCCTAGGGTCGCGGGCTATATATAATATTTGTACTCATAGAGGCAGCACTTCATCAAGCCATAAAAATATACTTGTCAATTACACATTTACACATTTTCAGAAACAATCAGCTAAGATAAAATTTACTTAGTTGTTTCATTTTACACTTGATGGGTGGGCAGGCATTCCAGAGACCCAACTATTTGTATACAAACAATTAAAGTCCATTTTCCACAAGAGGTCACCTTCAGCGGCACGGTGGACGACTGGTTAGAGCGTCAGCCTCACAGTTCTGAGGACCCGGGTTCAATCCCCGGCCCCGCCTGTGTGGAGTTTGCATGTTCTCCCCGTGCCTGCGTGGGTTTTCTCCGGGCACTCCGGTTTCCTCCCACATCCCAAAAACATGCATGAATTGGAGACTCTAAATTGCCCATGACTGTGAGTGCGAATGGTTGTTTGTTTCTATGTGCCCTGCGATTGGCTGGCAACCAGTTCAGGGTGTACCCCGCCTCCTGCCCGATGACAGCTGGGATAGGCTCCAGCACGCCCGCGACCCTAGTGAGGAGAAGTGGCTCAGAAAATGGATGGATGGAGGTCCCCTTCAATCATGTTGACCCAAATTCATCATCATAATGTTGATGGAATTCGAGCACTGCACTGAAAAAAAATATCACACAGCTGTAAACAGCAGCTGTATGATCTCCTTCAGTGTAAGTAAAACAATCAATTAATTGTAGTTGTGATGATTCTCAATCCATGAGTTTATGTTGATACAACCACGACCACATTGCAGGCTTCAGTTGCATATAGTTATCATTACATCTATTTCTCACATCCTACTTCAAGAATCTTTCGTCAAACTAGCATTGAAGTGATAACATCTTCATGCGGAGTGGAAAGGTGAGAGAACAGACAGATTCTCAAAAGGGGAGACAGGAGTAGTCCTGCAGGGGTAGACATGGATGGAACCTGCTCATTAAAATCAAGGGTGCATATGGCGTATTTCTTATTATCAGGCATCACATCCATCCATCCATCCATTTTCTGAGCCGCTTCTCCTCACTAGGGTCGCGGGCGTGCTGGAGCCTATCCCAGCTGTCATCGGGCAGGAGGCGGGGTACACCCTGAACTGGTTGCCAGCCAATCGCAGGGCACATAGAAACAAACAACCATTCGCACTCACAGTCATGCCTACGGGCAATTTAGAGTCTCCAATTAATGCATGTTTTTGGGATGTGGGAGGAAACCAGAGTGCCCGGAGAAAACCCACGCAGGCACGGGGAGAACATGCAAACTCCACACAGGAGGCGACGGGGATTGAACCCCGCACCTCAGAACTGTGAGGTTGACGCTCTAACCAGTCGGCCACCGTGCCGCCAGGCATCACATGTACAGTAAAAAACAGCACGCACCTAAGTCGGCTCAAACGATCTCTCTGTAACCTTTTGGCCTTGTGACATTTCCAGCACTGATGGTGTTGTGGTACACTCGCCTGAGTTGGGCACAGGCAGTGTGGGTTCAGTTCCCACTCAGAGATGGTGTGAATGTGAGTGTGAATGGTTGTCTGTGTCTATATGTGCCCTGCGACTGACTGGCGACCAGTTCAGGGTGTAGTGCACCTTTTGCCCGAAGTCAGCTGGGATAGGCTCCAGCACCCTGCGACCCTGAACAGGATAAGCGGTGTTGAGAATGGATGGATTAATGGACATCTGGATGACGACAATAGGTAGACAAGTTGTTTTGTCCTAATGGTGTCGAGAGGTTTTTAGGGGCAACCTGTAGTATTTTTATTTATTTTTTAAACAGGTAATATGCTTGAAACTATAGTTTCAAGCATATTCTTCTTTTGACATAAAGACAATAAACTGGATGTTATATTGAGCCCTGGTATTCATGTCCTCATAAAGCAATACAATGTGCATCATGCTCCTTCAAGAGCTTTTACAACATCTTTTAAAGAGTGCTACTCATAAACTTTATGACTGAAAAATTCCAGGCTCATGTGGGGTGGTGGACAATTTTCTATGACTGAAATCACATTACTATCAAAGCAAGCCTCAATAAATAAAATAAAAAAGAAAATACAACACATTTGTGTTGAAAGGCACCAAAGCTAGACACTAGGGGGTGATTCACTGAAAGAAAGGAGCCTTTAAAATCCCTGAACGTCACTCTTGTCAAATTACTAAACATATCTATTTATGCCTGAACACAAAGACGTGTGAAAGATGTGATCATTGCAAGGCCTTCTGGCAGATGTCACGAGGACAGCCATTAAAGTACATCAACAGCTTTGTTGTGACCAATCTTGCGATTGTGTTGTTGTCATCCATGATGTCTGGGTTTGCTGCAGCCTCTGAAAAAACCCGTTCATTTAACCACAATCGATGTCTTATATTTAATGTATACTAGCTAAAAGGCTCGAGCATTTTGAAGCACTGACCTGCCAGAGATCAGTTGCTCTATTTACTCAGATAGTGAAAAAGCATCCACAGAGACAGAGTGGACATATTACAACTATCATCCTTGTGACTCCTGGAGTCCCTCTTTGAGTTGTGTTCTTTATTTCACAGTCCCACCTTAGCATTTGTAAAGCATGAACTGGCCAGTGCCAACTAAGACCTCAGTGAATCATTCCGAATCTTGCTTTTTCTGTTTGCCTGCCTGTTATGGCTCGCTATTGTGATAGATTTCAGCATTAGTGTTGAATGGATGACAGATGATGCCTTACTTATTAGCGGGTTTTGGTTTTTAGTATGTTTCGTATGCCATATGCAACACAATGGAAGATAAAATGTACCTTGTTACTAGGCTTTACACGATCAGGATTTTTGGGGCCGATCACCGATCAGCAAGTTTAAAAAAAACATAACCGATCACCGATCCGATCACAAGATGGAGCAATGTGTCCATTTACATGACTTGTTCATTTATTGTAAATTCTTGTGTACTATATACTGAGTACTGTATCCACCCAGCAACCATTTTCTGTTCCGCTTATCCTCACTAGGGTCACGGGCGTCCTGGAGCCCATCCCAGCTCAAAATTATTCTCTAGCACTTTAGACAAAAGTTAAAACATCAATGACCTCTATGGGGCATTCAAGGATTGGCCACTGACATAAGTTCAGGTCAGATCAACATTACAACATGACAGAAATAATGGGTGCTAACTTACTGTAATTAAATTATTTTATTACAATAAAATTACTTTAGTAAATACTGTTCATTACATGCTTACTCTAACTTTCTCACTGTCCCGGCTATATGGACGGGTGTTGTCCAGAGTTTGCGTCCATTTGGCCTTTTTTTTTTTTTTTTTTTTTTTTTTTTTTTTTACGCTGCGTTGCTTGAGCGCGGCATGCTCCTCCTTGTGTACATTCTTCAGGTGCCCGATCACATTTGTGTTGAAGCATTTAGATGACGTTGCCCACAACGTACTTCAGTTGTGCACAGACTACAAATAACTTACGTGTTGTTTGTCTGAGACACTGCAAAATAGTCCCACACCAATGACGTTGTTTTTTAACCGACAATATTGAAACAAATTTGGTCTTTCACAATTGCACTATGTCAGACTACTACAATAAAATCTTGTATTTCTCTCTCTCTTCACAGTAATCAGCACCTTCATCAATCAGCCCTCATCATCACCTGCATAAAAGCCTGCCAGATCTCGGAAATTCTCGCTGGAGTATTAACGCTCTCTTGCGGTACCACGGCTCCTCAGTCTCCACGTAAGCCTATACTCAATTCCTCGTGTCCTTTCTGACCCCTCTGTCTCTCTTTGTCCTCAGTGTTCCCTCCGTGTTCCTTGCATCCACACCGGCAGCCAGCCGTCTGACCTCGCCACCGCCTGCCACACGTTCCATGCCTCAACAACCCGCCAGCATATCTCAAGGACCATCTCCACTCCCCTTTTTCAATAAACGTTTCATCACAACCTCTCCACCTCCGCCCGCTCTTGGGTCCAGCCTCCATCCGACCGTGACACCAATACCGAGACCGATACTTTGTGTCATGTTTTTTTCCCCAATAATATAAAAAAATATCAGTTTTAGCCATTTATTTCCATTACATAAATAATATTACATTATTTGCGTCATGCAAATAAAAAGTTAAAGAGCCTCTTCATCATATTGCTAAAATGGCACTGAGCATGATGCCTTTCTCTTTATTCACGCCACACACGCACGCATCTACACACACACAGACACACACACAAACACACACTTTGTTTAAATAATATATTGTGTGTGAATATCTAGTGTGTGGAAAGGTTTAAAAGGTGCTGTCGTGTCCATCACTGCCTACTATATGTTAAAGTTGCAGTATAGCTCATGAGCTGTCTGCATTTCAAACATCCATCCATCCATTCTCAATACCACTCCTCTGTTGAGGGTGCTCGAGCCTATCACAGCTGACTTCGGGCAAAAGGCGGACTACACCCTGAAATGGTCGCCAGTCAGTCGCAGAGCACATCCAGACACAGACAACCACTCACACTCACATTCACACCGTCGCTGAATGGGAACTGAAGCCACGCTGCCTGCATCCAAGTCAGGCGAATGCACCACATCATCAGTGACGTGTTTAAAACAGTTTCAAACATCGTACCCTGGTACACTTTGCCTTTACTAAAACTTTCCAGAAGAGACGTATGTCTAGTTGCAGATTTTGCTGCAGATGCCGCCTTCCCCATTTTCAAACGTTTTCCATCATGGGCCTCTGAATGCGCAGTCTTGCGGTGTGTAACCCCAAGACCCACCTCTTTTCACACATTAGGCAATCACAGTTGTCATTCGCACGAATTAAACCCCTGTCCATATTTTTTCACTTCACGAAGTTTTTTGTGTCACTGCTGAGTTCAGCTTAAGTGTGAAAGGAAGAAATCAGTTCATGAAATGATTTCATTCAGCGTGTACAAATCATTTGCGAATGACACAACACTACTTAAGCCCAGTCTCAGGTTCCACAAAAATATATATATATATATCCATCCATCCATCCATTATCTGAGCGCTGGAGCCTATCCCAGCTATCATTGGGCAGGAGGCGAGGTACACCCTGAACTGGTTGCCAGCCGATCGCAGGGCAAATATAAACAAACAATCATTCACACTCACATTCACACCTACGGGCAATTTAGAGTGCTCAATCAACCTACCATGCATGTTTTTGGGATGTGGGAGGAAACCGGAGTGCCCGGAGAAAACCCATGCAGGCACATATATAAAATAAAATAAACCAAGAAAGAAGAAAAACATTTTTTTCAGTCTCTTTGTGTAGTACCAAATGGCCTGTGGTCTGGTAATGGTGAGTGGCCTGGTGGTTGGGGAACCCTGGGTTAAACCATTATAGTATGTTCCAAATTTTGGTCATATGACTTCGTCAGTAGTTATTTTAGACAAGGATTCTTTGGCCATTGGTCTCCTTTCCTATTTTTGTTAAGGGGGGAAACGTTTTATAATTTACATTACAAAATCGCAATGACAAGAGCAGCTACTACAAACCAAGGATACGTAGTTTAGCACAATAATTATTCCCTTCAGCTGCAATGTCATGAAACCACGCCTTACAATGAAAAGGCTGAGCCCTAGGCTAGCCAGAGTTAGAAACAAATACAATATTTAATTGACTTTAAAGAATTACGACCCTTACTTGGCCCCAAGGGGGAGTTTACCCCATTTCATTATAAAATGCTACATTTGTATAGATCCAAGATATGCACACACACGTACACACAACAACAACAGTATTCCATGAACTGGAATTTGGGCTGCTACTACTACTACTGCCATCCCAGTCCTATTGCATGTGCATTCATGACCCGTAAAAGCAATGCCAGATCAAAATATGTAACATTTTGTAAAATTTGTTTTGGTTCTCTGAATTATCGACAATCTTTTTGGGGAAAAGTAAATATTTGCTCTCACAGGAAGGTATGACAACTAAACTCAGGGCTCAAATTAAGCGGTCTCGTTATTTTTTAGTCAAACTTTGTATTTTGAGCCTCATAAAACACATTGAAAATCAAAACTAAAATTAAAAAATTAAAATTATGACGTCAATGTTTTGAATTACAAATTATGAACTGAACTAGTTTATTTTGGGAACAGCAAACTGAACTTTGAACTACTTCGTGCAGAAAAAGGACTTTCCCAACACTGACGTTACTTAACGTACAGGGTGCTTAAAGGTTTTGCTCAGTGTAGTCACTCTGTGACATATGGCCAGTGTACTACCATCTGTACACTTTTGAGTCATGTAGGTGACGTGGAGAAATGTGGTCAGAGATGAATAACGGGTAAAATGGGTTATGTACCCAAACAGAAGAGGGTTTTGGAGGATACTGCAGTACTAAAATAATTGATAGCTGCAGTCCTACATTCAATTCCCTGTGCGATTAAACTGTAAAAAGAATTGCTCCTCAAAATCAGAAAGTTGCTTCCAAAATTAAGAAATGATTAGCAAAACTGCTCCTCAAAGAAAAAAAAAATATTTCAAGCCTTGAAACTGGTGCCAACAGTGGGGTATGATACAGTAAAGTCATGGCTTCTTTTCACTTATTTTGAATGATGGCCTTTCAGATGTCCTATAAAACACTGCAGCAGCAAGGATTTTAGCAAATTTCATTTGTATACGTGACAACTTGAAAGCAATAAGGATCTGAGAGTGCATGTTAATTGCCTGTGGCCACAACATGGCAGTCATTAAACAAATACGAAGCACCTATGTAATATGTTAAACTACAACATTGAAAGATGATAAGACTCATTCCTTTTTCCCAGCTTTTCCTCCACACAATAAAACTTGACATTTGATTTTGTAGAATATAATCTACTAACTAATTTTACAGTACACCTAAAATACGTTGTAATGTGTTTATAATAATAGAATTTAAGGGATACAGCGGAACATTCTTTTAATTTAATTTTCCTAATTTTAGAAGATTCCCCAGTATGCCAGGATTTACTGCAGTGGAGTTTATTATCAGTAATTGCTTCAAAAGTATTCTACTTAATTTATCATGGTGGAATTGTAGAACAACACATCTTAGGTTCACTTAAGGAGCATAATAAAATGACTTCTGTGCTCACATTTGACAGAACATCTGACGTGAATTTTCCCATTGAGATTAATTATATTAGCAATGATTTGTTCCACATGTTTTCTGTAATGCTAACATGATTATGATTGCAGCATACTACACAGATATTGACCATTGTAATATAATTATGTTAACAATAAAAACAATTTAAGCAATCTCATAACTTGATCGCAGTGTCATTGATACACCACACACATCTTACTTTAACACAACTGTCACAAAGGTATAAAATGAACTAAACCATTAATCCAATGTTAACATTCCTCTTGATCACAAGTGACAAGTATATGGCAGCTAACCACTCAACAGAAGCTAGCACGAGACACAGTCTTCATCTTCACTGTGCTCCTCCTTAAACATTACGCCTGGATCAGAGTACAAGACAAATGGGGGTCTTTCCTGACTCTGGCCATCAAATCTTTCCGTTTCTCGGCCAGACAGTGGCAACACTACACAACATTTATTCCGATAGTACCGTATCCTGTTTTACTATCACTGGGCTTTATCTTGTCAAATCAAACACTGTCAGAGAGGTGGAAGCAGAAACCGTGTCTCTGGTCAACGCAACCGGATACACTGGTTACCATGGCGATGAAAACAACAATGCGCCGCACCGATGTATAGTTTGTGTGTGTGTGCGTGTGAGTGAGTGTGGGGGGACAAAATGAGGAAAAACGTGTGGTGTTCGTCACTGGTGCTCAGGAGAGAACGATCATTCAAGGATTGCTTGAGGTATGTTCACATACTTTTAATAGGATACGGCTCGCAAGCAGGCAACAAAACATTATGTAGCCTAGCAAGCTAGTGCTGACACATACGTTTGTACGTAAACATGCCGACGTTCCGTCGAATCATCGGTTTGTGCGCGGGAATAAATGTTGACAGCGGCGTGCAAGTATGTTGACAACGGCAAGCACGGGAGGCGATCCGCCGGTCACAATGCACAATACTATTGGTCGACGTCTAGGTGCGCTGTCGGACAGTTGTCGCTGATATTTCACACTACACGGAAGATATTAAAAAAAAAAAATCTAACTTGCTAGACTTTTCATTTTGGTGTCGTAGGGCTATTGTAGGGTCAAATCGTTGGTCGTGGATTATGTCACACTACAAGAATTTTTGTCCTTCCCGACAAAATATGTCGGGCCCGATCTGGAAAATAGGCTGCGATAGCTAATCGGGCCAATATCGGGGCTAAACGCCTGTAGTCTGATGTAGGCATTACATAATTTCCTGAACCCCAGAATTAATCCTTTGGTGCTAGCCGAAATTTTGTCGACTGGGGTGCAGCAGGCATCAGCTCACAACAGTAGTATACACAGCACTTATGCACACACTGTTCTTCTGGTATCACTGGTCTCCTAAAGTATGATGATGGTATGACAACATCACATATGATTCAGTTGAACTTTAAAACATATCTTCCACAAAAATATTCAACGCCCTGTATATTACATCATATTCTAATGTACAACTGTATATTGATTAAAACAGTACAAACCATGTCAGCATTGGACACATCTTCATCTTATATGATGCTGTGTATGTCAGTGCAATATTGACGATTGCAACTTTCATCAAACCTTCAATCAAGGGTTGCCACAGCAAGTCACTCCTATGATTTGTATGGCACAGTTTTTATGCCGGATGCCCTTCCTGACGCATCATGTACCACCACACTACCAGTGCACACTAGTGACTAATTTAGGTTGCAGTATATGAGGAATACTAGTTACAAATGCATACATACAAACCCCAGTTCCAATGAAGTTGGGGTGTTGCGTAAAACGTAAAGAAAAACAGGATAGAATGATTGACAAATCCTTGTCAACCTATACTCTATTGAATACACTACAAAGACAAGATATTTAATGTGCAAACTGATGAACATTGTTTTTTTTTTTTTTGAAATATTCTCTCATTTTTAATTTGATGCCTGGGACACAAAAAACCTCAGATGGGCAACAAAAGACTGGCAATGCAAAAAAAAACAAAAAGAAAAAACACCTGTTTCGAACACAGGTGAACCAGTGCATTGGAAACAGGTGAGTCTTATGACAGGCTATAAAAGGAGCATCCCTGCAAGGCTCAGTTGTTCACAAGCAAGGATGGCGCGAAGTTCACCACTTTGTGAACAACTGCGTGAACAAATACTAAGAACAACATTTCTCAATTTAGGGATTACATAATCTACGGTCCATAATATCATCAAAAGATTCAGAGAATCTGGAGAAATCTCTGCGGCAAGGCTGAAAACCAACATTGAATGCCCGTGACCTTCGATCCCACAGACGGTATTGTATTTAAAAAAACGGCATCATAGTGGAAAGGATATTTCCACGTGGGCTGAGGAACACTTCAGAAAAGCATTGTGAGTTTACACAATTCATCACTACATCTACAAATGCAAGTTAAAACTTATCATGCAAAGTGAAATCCATTAATCAACAACACAGAGAAACGCCTCTTCTCGGTATGTATGTTTGTTAGTACCCATGGCATGGTTAACTTGGACATATGTGAAGGCACCATTAATGCTGAATGATACATTCAGCTTTTGGAGCAACATATGCTGCCATCCAAGCAATATCTTTTCATGGACGTCACTGCATTTTTCAGCAGGACAATGCCAAGCCAGATTCTGCTTATGTTACAACTGTGTGGCTTGATCATAAAAGAGTGCAAGCATTAGACTGTCCTGCCAGCATTCCCCCCCCTGTCTCCCGTTGAAAATGTTTAGCGCATTATAAAGCACAAACTACGACAACAGAGACCCTGGACTGTTGAGCAACTAAAGTGTACATCAAGCAAGAATGGGAAACAAGTCCACCTACAAAGCTTCAACAATTAATGTCCTCGGTTCCCTAAACACTTATTGAGTGTTGTTAAAAGGAAAGGTGATGTAACACTGTGGTTAACATGCCCCTGTCCCAGTGTTTTTGGAAAGAGTCGCAGGCATCAAATTCAAAATGTTTGAATATTTGCAAAAAAAATAATTTAAACATTAACTTTTGTTAATGTTTAACAAAAGTGTATTCAATTTAATATAGGTTTAAAAATATTTGCAAAACACTGTATTCTGTTTTTATTTACGTTTTACACAATATCCTAACTTCAGTGGAATTTGAGGTTTAATATATTACACTAAACTGCAATTGTGTGTGCTTGTTCAACAACCTATAACAGATGACAAAATCTAATGTATTTTAATGTTCCTGAACTAAATGGACCATAAATGGGTACAATTATAAAGTTGTCGTTGAAAAGTGATACCAGAAGAACAGTGTGTGCATAGACTGGCTTATGTGAGACAATGACACAACACAGATAAACTGTGAGAAGAGCACACTGATATTAAAAGAGCTGCAATCAATTTATCAAAGATGCTGCTTCTGAGAGGGTACTTCAACTTTAAAGCTGAATTGGAACATTTTATTCCTAACGACGGCAAATTATTAAAAAGCATTTGGAACTTTAAGACCCAAACTGAGCACTCAAAGCCGAACCGGTGCCGTTTTTATATATTAAAGATTATATCAGCAGTGTTGGAAATGGATACTGTCCAAATCCAGAACATACATCCAACAGGATGATCTGTAATGCATTTGAAAACTATTAAAAGTGATCATATTATGGGTAATTTAATTTAATTGATTTTGGGTGGGGGGGGCACGGTGGACGACTGGTTAGCACATCTGCTTCACAGTTCTGAGGACCGGGGTTCAAATCCCGGTCCCGCCTGTGTGGAGTTCGCATGTTCTTCCCGTGCCTGCGTGGGTTTACTCCGTGTACTCCGGTTTCATCCCACATCCCAAAAACATGCAGGTAGGTTTATTGAAGGCTCTAAATTGCCCGTAGGTGTGAATGTGAGTGTGAATGGTTGTTTGTTTATATGTGCCCTGCGATTGGCTGGCGACCAGTTCAGGGTGTACCCAGCCTCTCACCGGAAGATAGCTGGGATAGGCTCCAGCACGCCCGCGACCGTAGTGAGGATAAGCACTAGAGCTGAGACGACCCCCCCCCCACCACCCATCATGTATGAAATTCAAGAAGCGAGTAAATCTTTTGTTAGCTGCCTATTTCTGAAGCGGTGTCTGTGACCCACCCGTTCTAAGTTTGGCAAATTGTGTCATCACAAACATGCCACATCAGGTTTCTCCACCCATGACTTGGTAGCTAGGATGGGCAAAGATCTTCCATTGTCAAGCGACGGCCATCACATTAAAGCCTAATGCTTAAACAAAACTGCCGTGCGATTGGCTGGCGACCAGTTCAGGGTGTACCCCGCCTCCCGCCCAATGAGTGCTGGGATAGGCTCTAGCACACCCGCGACCCTAGTGAGGATAAGCAGAACGGAAGATGAATGAATGAATGCTTAAACAAAACTGCAGTGTTAGATTAACTAACAGTGTTATTGACACATACTCATGTCTGACTGTGTTGTCTATCCATCCATCCATTTTCTGAAACACTTATCCTCACAAGGGTCGCGGGTGTGCTGTTGCCAATCTCAGCTGACTTCGGGCGAGAGGCGGGATACACCCTGAACTGGTCGTCAGCCAATTGCAGGTAAGTTGTCTACATGTGTGGTTATTTGTTTTTGACAATATGTCTGCTAGGCCACATGCACAGATCCACACACAAATTGGCAAAATGTAATTGGGTGGCTTGTTGCTGAATTGCGTTCCCCATGATTGAAAATACAAATTTAAAAAATTGCCAATGGTGATAAATTTCATTTACAGTCTGGATCCAGAGGGGTGACCATCCCTGCTATGAAGAATGTATCAGAGTCTCTACAAGTCTCCAATAACGACACCAAAAGTCACTTGATTTGTTGCTGTTCACTGTTTCAAAAAATAGCTGCTGAAGAGGTAGGAAAAGTCACAGTGGCAACACTGAGTTGCTTTCACTTCACCCTAAGCGCAGTTATCATGGTAATCAAAGCCACACTCGCAATTTGTTTTGTTTTAAATTGTGAAAAAAATTGTTTTTTTTTGTATCCCTTAATTGAAATTAAAGCGGCTAATGAGGAAGGACCAACATATTTAAGAACAAATCTGCCACTTTAATTTTACCCTACTAATTGTGTAGTGTAAAACTTAAATGGTGGAATTGAACATAGATTTTCCCCTATAAATACAAGCAACCAGTCTGAGAGCTTCAGGTCACATGAGTGCTGTTTATTGACCTGACCTGAGAATTTACTGACCTTGGCCCTCTACAGATAGAGGTTCGAGTTAGAGATGTGCTTCATCTTCTTCCCAGCATATTTGGCTCTTGACCCTTTGACCAAAAAGCCCCAACCTCAAACATTTTCTGGGATGTTTAGTAGTCGCACACACACACATGCGAACACATACATTCTGACTTACCTACCAAGTACCGTAATTTCTCGTGTATAATGTGCATTTTTTCCCCCAAAAATTGTCAAAAGTCAATAGTACGCATTTTACATGGGTATAGGAGAAAATGAAAAAGACTTTCCCATTTTATAAGTGTATGCCGCCATCTAGAGGTTATGATAAAGCTTTATGCTTTCATTCCAATGTGCCACCGCCCCCTAGAGGTTATGAAAAAGTTGTACACTTTCATTCTAGTATGCCACCTAGAGGTTATGAAAATGTGTAACCTACAATTTCATTCCAATATTACAGGGGTAAATATGACTGCATATATGTAAAATTGTGCTCATATGTTTACATAACCAGGCAGAATTTGTGAAATATTTTTATATATTTATTTATTTCTTTTTTAATACGACTGATGACTGAACAACAACCATCATTAATTTCTTTATGGTTATGTTTTGTTTAATGACAATGCTTTTCTGAAATCATTTACAGTTCAATTTGAATCCCATTGAGCGTCAGCCTCACTGTTCTGAGGAACAGGGTTCAATCCCCAGCCCCGTGGAGTTTGCATGTTCTCTCCGTGCCTGCGTGGGTTTTTTCCGGGCACTCCGGTTTCCTCCCACATCCCAAAAACATGCATGAATTGGAGACTCTAAATTGCCCGTAGGTGTGAATGTGAGTGCGAATGGTTGTTTGTTTGTATGTGCCCTGCGATTGGCTGGCAACCAGTTCGGGGTGTACCCCGCCTCCTGCCTGATGATTGCTGGGATAGGCTCCAGCGAACCTAGTGAGGAGAGGCGGTTCAGAAAATGGATGGTGTTTCGCATGGTCCTTCATGTTTTCTTCAAAGAATGGTACACATCTTACAAATTTTGCCTGGATAATCAAACATATGAGCACAACTTTGTGTTTTCTCATTTACTAAATAAATGTAGGGCTGTGAATTTCAACATAAGAGCAAGTAAATAGAAGGTATTATGTGTTCTAATAAAGTGCTTAACTTCAGAATAATTCTTTGAAAAAACTAACAAAATACAGATAATACTTCATGTTTTGATCATGGGTAGAAGCAAAATCATGCATTGTAAAAATGCATTATACATAGGTAGAAGGGTTTTCCAGAATTTTGAGGTCAACTTTGGGGGTGTGTATTATACATGGGTGCGCATTATACACGAGAAATTACGGTAATTCACATTTATATTCATCTTGCCATTGTAGTGCTACTTCTACAGAATCACTCACTGTCTCAAATATAAAATAATAAGCAGCATTGTGACATTACAGATCGTTCATCCATAGCATGTTTACACTGCTCTTCACCAAAGACAATGACATATTGAATTTGTCTCTTTTGCCCAATATTTCTTCATTTTGCCCAGGGGTCTGAGAAGATAAGCTTTTCAAATCCTCTATAAATTACAGCTTCTTCACAGCCGTGACATCCCCAGCAGAGCCTGAATCTTATCACTCCACAGCGGCATGACGACCTCTTCATTTTAGATCGCTGGAGCGAAAGCATTTTTTTTTCTAACCTTGGGGCCCCAGTGATCACCAGCATGAAAAGGAAACGAGCACAACTAAAATGCTGCTGCTGTATGTGTGGGTTTACTAATGCAAGTGGGGTAAATGTGCAATCATAATTTCCTCCATTCTTCAGTGAGTTTTGCTACATTATATAGCTCCACTTGGCTGTCTAATTCGCTATAAAATTGAGAAAAATTTTCCTTTTTTTTGTCTTGAGATTTTGTTGTTAATAGATCCTGTATAATAAATTTGAACCCACAACCTCATGACCATGAGGTGGGAATTTTAATTTGTAATTTGAATTTTGTAAAGTCTGTACTCTGCCACCCAATAATCTATTACTTTAAAATGTGTCTAATTTTCAAGGTGAGGTGAAAAGGTGCTTCCTTTTGAACATAGGAAAAGGCAGTATTGTTCAACTCCTTTTCCTAACGGACGTCATCATGCAACGGCGAGTATTGCTGACATAAATCTCTAACGTGAAAATCTTGAATGCCTTAGACTTTCGTCGGTGTCCTGTTGCTTTAAATATTGCTGCCGTAAAGGATTATGGGTGAAATATATCCTTTTATTGTTTTTTTTATTATTTAGTGTAAGTACATAGCTACAGAATATTTGCCACAGCCAAATAGGATGTCTGATCTAACGAGGCAAGCCATGCATTGTGAGATGCAGTTGTAGTTGTAGTAGTTTTAACTCCAAAGGGATACATTCTTGTGTGACTTTGATCCGAGCAATCAATGAATAGGCATATAAAAAGTATTGCACAGTTTCAAGTATCCATTGTTTGTCTCCAAATTAGTCTAGTTTGGGACACAAAGTCATTAAACTGCATGTGTGCGTGCGTGCGTGTGGCTACTTGGGTGTTTAAAAAAAAGGATATTTATTTCCAAAGTATCCATGCAATGTGTCAGAGTTAAGTACCCAGTTAATGTATTCATCTGTGACTAGTTCGCAAATGAATTCACACGTCAGCACACAGTAGGACACACTTGTCATAGCTACTGAAATTTTTGGAGTGCAAAAAAAGTGTCACAGATGACAGTGTGTTGGCCTCACAAAGTAATCACTAAGTAGCAGTGACGAAAATTGGACCACTTTCTGTTATATTGAATATATTAAAATATATATTTTTTAAATTCCTGTGACTTGATTGCTCCTGCTATATCAGTCAAATTTGTCTACATCTGTGTGTGTGAGCACTTCTCCTTTGCGGAGATAATCCACCTCAGGTTTGGTATATCAAGACGATGATCAGACAGCATGATGTGCCTTAGACTGCCCACAATAAAAAGACACTCCAAAACATGCAATTCAGAGTACAGCTCATGAAAAGCTCTGGATTTTTTTGGGAGAGAGAGAGAGAGAGAGAGAGAGAGAGAGAGAGAGAGAGAGAGAGAGAGAGAGAGAGAGAGAGAGAGAGAGAGAGAGAGAGAGAGATAGATAGATAGATAGATAGATAGATAGATAGATAGATAGATAGATAGATAGATAGATGTCACTGATGGTGTAGTGGTACACTCGCCTGACTTTGGTGCGGGCAGCATGGGTTCAGTTCCCACTCAGTGATGTGTGAATGTGAGTATGAATGGTTGTCTGCGTCTATATGTGCTCTGCGACTGACTGGCAGCCAGTTCAGGGTGTAGTCCACCAGCCCGAAGTCAGCTGAAATAGGCTCCAGCGCCCTGCGACCCTAACCATGATAAGCGGTGTTGTAAATTGGTGGATAGATTTTTACAGGGCAGCAGGGTGATACGTTGGTGTTCACCCCGGTGGACGAGAGGGTAGCCTCCCTCCGCCTTCGGGTGGGGGGGATGGGTGCTGACTGTTGTTTGTGCCTATGCACCAAACAGCAGTTCAGAGTACCCACCCTTTTTGGAGTCCTTAGAGGGGGTGCTGGAGAGCGCTCCCGCTGGGGACTGCATCGTTCTGCTGGGGGACTTCAATGCTCACGTGGGCAATGACAGTGAGACCTGGAAGGGCGTGATTGGGAGGAACAGGCCCCCCGATCAGAACCCGAGTGGTGTTCTGTTATTGGACTTCTGTGATCACCATGGATTGTCCATAACGAACACCATGTTCAAGCATAAGGGTGTCCACACATGCACTTGGCACCAGGACACCCTCGGTCGCCGTTCAATGATCGACTTTGTGGTCGTGTCTCTGGATTGGCAGACTGGGGTGGTGGTCCCCCATTTTAAGAAGGGGGGAAAGGAGCGTGTGTTCCAACTACAGTGTGGTTTTCGTCCTGGCCGTTGAACAGTGGACCAGCTCTTCACCCTCAGCAGGGTCCTCGATCACTGAGTGTTGGTGGATTTGAAATACATTGGTATGTTATGTTGCCCCCGCGACCCGACCTCGGATAAGCGGAAGACAATGGACGGATGGATGGCACAGTGATAGAGTTGTTCGTCCCTCTGCCTCATGTTTGTTCCAATCTGGGCTCCAGCCTTCAGTATTCATGTTCTTCCTAATCTTCTGTGGGTTTTCTCCAAATACTCCCCTACCTTACTAAAGGCTCTTAATTGGCTCTAGTGTGAATGTGATTGTGATGTGAACGTCTACACGTGTCAAGTGATTGGCTCGCAACTAGTCCAGGATATACTCTGCCGCTCGCCCAAAGTCAGCTGGCATAAGGCTCGAGCCCACCTGCAACCCAATAGAAAATGGATGGATGGATCATGATTATTTTGACAATTTGTAATATGAGGTTTGATTTTATTGCTCCACTCCTTTGCTTCCTTGAGAGTGGAAAAATCAGGGTTAAAATCAGTGTTAAAATCCAAAGCATCCATCCATTGTCCTCTGCTTTTATGTGCAGGGATTGGGAGGGAATACCTGTTCACATGCTTCATCCTGGTTCAAAGTAGTTGGAACACCTCATCAGGAAATCGATGCCCAAACAAACAACCAATTATTCCTCTCAACAGTCAGAAGCAGCATCTCTAGCAACTCTCTCCTGGATTACCAAGCTCCTCACTCTGCAGTATGTTTGAAAATGAGGCCAGCCACTCTGTAGAATCAAAAGTAATTTCTGTCACTTCCCAGAACCTGTGGGAATATGTTAAAGCAGGTACTTGGATCGACTGATAAACTGAGGGCTGTTTTCTGGCCTCAACTGTTTTTTCCCCCCCATCACAGGCACCCGTCCAATGCGTCTATCAATCATGCAAATCGTTTTTTCCCCAACTTGTTTTTCCAAGACCACATATAATTAAACACATCCACTTGAGGCAAAACTTTAGTCCCAATCCAGAGGGTGCAACCCAATCCATTTTCTAACTGAGAGTCATGGATGTGATCAGTCTCATCCTCGTTGCTATATATTCAACTGCATCTTCTGGGATCAGTAAAAGTTGCCAGCAATGTGAAACTATGAAACCAGTGTACACAGATTAAATCAACTGCTTCAGAAATGCAGGCACAGAAAAAAATCGTTTCACTAACCAAGCCGGCCAACAACAATAACACTCTATTATTGACCACCCCCAGGAAAAAAACTCACCGAGACATTATTAGGGAGACTCCACGCCTAAATTTTTAGAACTGAAGAAGCATTTTGGACTAAATGTGAAAGGTCTTCAACAAACAAGAACAATAAAGTTGATTCAACCTTTGCGGAGAACCTCATGCAGAAGCTCAGGCTACCTTCCTCACTCGTCCCCTCCAACTATGCTTTTCCCATCACCCTTTTTCAGCCCCAATTTAACGGGGGTCCAACGGTAACAAGAACAACAGAATTCATGTGGGAGAGCCTGATAGGTCAAAGAAAAAGCTAAACAATAGCTGTCACTTCTCACAAACCTATTGAATCTGGAAAAAAAGAACCTCATGGAAATAAAAGAAAGTAAGAAAACACAATTTAGTTTCTTGTGCTTTTAATTTTAAGGGCATATTAATATTGATCAAGAACATGTTCCCTACACTCTACGTTACGTGTTCTCAAGTTCCATATCCTGGCTGAGGCAGCATATCTGTGTCCCTGTGGTCATACTGGTTAGCGAGAATATGAAAGAAGTTTCACGCAGGAAGGGAGAGGTCTCCTACCTTAACATCCCAGTCTTTTCTCTGGGTTCAACAATAGCCTAGCCCTCAAGAGTGTCTTGCTCACTTTAAAGTACTCTGGAGTCAAGTGCTTCTTGGGAAGACTGAAAGCCACATCAAGCTGCAGCCATGTCCATCCATCCATTTTCCAAGCCGCTTATCCTCACAAGAGTCAGGGGAGTGCTGTAGCCTATCCCAGGTATCTTCGGGCAGGAGGCGGGGTACACTCTGAACTGGTTGCCAGCCACTCGCAGGGCACATTTAAACAAACAACCATTCACACTCACATTCACACCTACGGGCAATTTAGAGTCTTCAATCAACCTACCATGCATGTTTTTGGGATGTGGGAGGAAACTGGAGTACCTGGAGAAAACCCACGCAGGCATGGGGAGAACATGCAAACTCCACACAGGCAGGGGCCGGGATTTGAATCCCAGTCCTCAGAACTGTGAGGCAGACGCTCTAACCAGGCATCCACCATGCCGCCCTCCAGCCATGTGTTAGATCAAATAAATGTTAAATCTTGTGGCGGCCATGGCTCAGTTGGCTGTTGGTAGAACTGATCTTCCTGTGACCGAAGGGTCGACAGTTCAAATCCCAGCTCTGAAAATAAAATAAAATAAATTAATTAATTAATTAAAATTCCAGCTCCGACTGTCTGCTGTCAAAGTGTTTTTGGGCTACACACTGAACCCTACATTTCTCCCAGTGGGCCTGGCAGTACCTTACATGGCAGCAGCTGCTCATTGGTGGATGAATACATAAATGTGTACATGAATGTGAGTCTCTGTAAAGCGCTTTGGGCACCGTGACGGTGTAGATAAAGAGCTATATACAGTACGTGCACTCCATTTACCATTTTGTATTACCTTTGGCCAATTGTAAAAGTTCACATGAGACACAATTGGAGAAAAAATAAATGTATGGGTTCTTCAGTCATCAGTTAAAATTGCTGAAGTGTGTTTTAAACTTTCTTGCATTGTTTTTATTTTTTTATTTCTCTGGTCAACTCAACACCAGTAATGATTTTACATACCAAGAGAACGCTGATATTTAGCAGGTATAATTTAGATAAACAGCATTAACCATTTGCCCAAGATTCATTGCTAAAATCTCCGGTTATATGTGCAACATCAAGCAATAAACAATAATCATACGCACTTTGCTTATTTTGTAATATGGGCGGTTAGAAAAGGCTTGTGCATGTGATATTACTCAAACAGAGAACAATAATCAGCAACAGTAGGTATGAAGAAAAACTGGCCCATTTTTACATAAAGTAACTTTAACAATTAGAATGTACTACAATTGAATAAAATAAATTAAAATTATATCAGAAAATCCTTAAAATAACTTTACTAAAACCAATAACAAAAATCTATTTTAAAATTGCAACATAACCACTGCTTAACTTAAACATAAGCATATTCTACATTCAAATATAGCAGACAAAAAAAAAATTTGAAAACCATGAAAAATAACCGCACTAAATAATAAACACAAATTATACTTTTAAAGTGCAAAATAACAATTAAAATTCTATTCAGTTGTTTTCTCCACAGGTGCGACAATACACTTTTTACCTACTGGTTACAACAGGGGTTTAATTTTTGAAAATGTTGTGGCAGATCAGAAATTTGGAATCATGTAGTGAGGCTCGAGATGCTTAGCAATCAGGGTGTGCCTCGTTGGGTTTGCTGTTCCTCCTCTGCACGTCCTGGCCTCTGAGGAGCAGTGTGGTGCACGCACACAAACTTGCAAAAACAAGTCACAATCGAATATTGTCAATATAACTCATTTTTCACAGAATTTGAAGAATATATGCCGTAGAGTAGTGTTGTTTTGCCTGTTTGTATGTGTTTATACGTTTGTGTACCAATATTAATATTTGGAGATATAAGTGCCGCAAGTTCTATGCTAATTTTCGTGAGCTTGTCAATGGTGTTTTTCATCCATTGTATGTTAGCTTGAACTTTTTGTGAGTAAAAAACGAAGAAAGAAAAAAAGTCTGTTATGTATTTGAATATTCAGTAGGTGTAATTTTATGTGTTTAGTTTTACAGTGAACTTCAACTGGAGTGTCAATCGACTTTTGGCAAGCAATGTTCACTCGTACTCCTTGTGCTGCTGGATAAAAGTGCTGGAGTGGCTAATGGAATGGACTGCTTGTATAAGAGTGGTCAAATCGGAGATTTTAGATCCAGTCCGATCCGATACTCCATCCATCCATCCATTTTCTGAGCCGCTTCTCCTCACTAGGGTCGCGGGCGTGCTGGAGCCTATCCCAGCTGTCATCGGGCAGGAGGCAGGGTACACCTTGAACTGGTTGCCAGCCAATCGCAGGGCACATAGAAACTAACAACCATTCGCACTCACAGTCATTCCTACGGGCAATTTAGAGTCTCCAATTAATGCATGTTTTTGGGATGTGGGAGGAAACCGGAGTGCCCGGAGAAAACCCACGCAGGCACGGGGAGAACATGCAAACTCCACACAGGCGGGGACGGGGATTGAACCCCGCACCTCAGAACTGTGAGGCTAACGCTCTAACCAGTCGGGCCACCGTGCCGCCGATCCGATACTCGATTTTTTTTTTTTTTTTTTTGCTGACATCAGACCGATTTTCCCATCTCGAAAATTAGTTATATTATATCCAAACTAGAATTTACACGATCAGGATTTTTGGGGCCGATCACCGATCAGCGAGTTTAAAAAAATTATAACCGATCACCGATCCGATCACAAGATGGAGGAATGTGTCTATTTAAATTACCTGTTCATTTACTGTATATACTTGTGTACTTAATTGCTCAAAAAAATATACTTACAATAATAATATAATAATTTTATTTACAAAAAGTTATATTTACAATAATGTAGCTTTGTTCCTCTATTTATACCAGTGAGGCATAGTGAGAGACAGAACAAATGAATGGTCTTCTATTAGATGACAGGAAGTAAATACAGTAATTAATGTATCCACTTTTTGTGACATTTTTATTTGTTGGTGTTCCGTGAGATTTTCAATTGTAAAATATGTTCCTTGGCTCCATTAAGGTGGGAAAACACTGCTCTAGTCAGATCGTGTATTCTAATCAGTCAGTTCAAACCAACATTACATGACAGAAATAATGGGTGCTAACATACTGTAATTAAATTACTTTATTTTTAATTCAATGACTTCACTCACACCAAAATTTTAGAGCATGATTCGACAGAACGGCTGCATGTTTACGTCCAACCGTTTGTGCTAGCAGTAGCTTGCTAGGCTACATAACATTATATTGCCTGCTTGTGAGGCGTATCATATTAAAAGTACGTGAACATACCTCAAGCAAGCCTTAAACGAACGTCCTCTCCTGTCCTAAGCACCGGTGACCACCAACACACGTTTTCCCCCAATTTGTCCTTATATTACAGTCGAGCGGGCTCGCTCCACTCTTGTTGTCGTCGCCACGGTTACGAGTGTATCCGGTCGCATTTGAGTTGACAAGATAAAGCCCAATGATCGTAAAAAACGGGATGCGGAATACAAGATTTTATTGCAGTAGTCTGACGTGAAAGAGCAAATTTGTCTTGTAGTTTGATCCGGGCATTACATATTGTCTGTCCCACATGTTTTTTTTTTCTTTTAAATAACTTCATCGGGCGTCAGATATTTACAGTACTATATCAAAAGACACGCAACAAGGCTAAAAATAAACTAGCTTTTGGATTCAAATATACTGTGCATGCGGCGACGCGGAGTAAATGTCTTTTCTCTCGTATTATGACATTAAAGCCGATCAGCATAAAGTGCTAAATATCAGCCGATACCGATCAGCCCGATAAAATCGGTGTAAAGTCAAATCCAAACACTTTGCCATGGTTCATTCAATGTCATGAAGGTGTCTTTCAATTATGTTACAATAACATGCCCCAAAAAAAAGCCATTGGAAAATGCATGGTTAACATACTGTATGAACCCCCTTCCACTCAAAATCAATTGCACTGAGCTAATTGTTCTCATTATCACTGCCAATATAAGGCATTTGTTTTTAAAAGACCTTACATGTACCGTATATGTAATGTACACAGTTTTATCTATCTTATGTTGTTATTTCAGAATAAAAGAAATTAATGCATATAAAAAAACGATTAAAAAAATATTAATTATCGGGGTGGGGTGGGTGGTGCTTTTCGTTAAGAACTGCCATTCCTAACATAAAGTCTTCTATTTTGATGACCAATTGATGGCAGGAGGCTCAGTTAGTCTCCTTAAGGGAAATGTCTCCCTCTAATGCACAACAATCTGCGGCGGAGGGAAATACACAAAAAATGCCCTGCAGCAGAGCTCCTAAGCAGCCTGCAATATATTCATTATTTTACAACTGATCAAACACACCTGAATGCCTTCACATGCTTCCTATAACCAATCATTTCCTTTTTTTTATTTTGTTGTGGGTGGAAGGGTAGGAGTTTATTTCGCAAAAATAAACTAAGCTCTGCTTTTGCTCACAAAGCAGAATAAAAGGAAAGATTGTGCAGAACACAGCATTAGGTGTTTTTACAATGTATATCTATAGAATAATTGTCTATTGAGTTTTGTCGATACAAGAACTGAACCAAAATGGCCTGCTAGGAAAATGTAGGTGTCCTCATTCGTCTCTGCCCTCTCGCATAATTTCACATGCGAAACAACAACTTTGTAAAATTATCTGAGAGCCTTCTTTGCATGTAGTCTTCCCCAAGGTAAAATTGGCCTACTTCAGAGAGCATCCTCTGCATCCATCTGTCGCACCCGTAAATTGCATTTGCCTGTGATAGCTGGTTATCACATCTGTCAACGCAGGCCTATCAATTTCACTGTGCAACCTCAACACAGGGCATTAACCCTGAAGCATCATTTTGGCATCATACATTGAAAGTCGTGATCTCCACATATCAGACGAACATTGGCGACAATGAACGAATAACTATGCAAGCACACTGAATGTGAAGGAATCAAACTATCTGATGCCTTTCCTTTCTTTTCCTTTTTACAAGGGCATTGCTATTAAAGTTATACTATCAAAAATTTGCAGTTTGAAGAACAAAAACAAACAGAAACAAAAAGCTAGTATGCCCATAATCTGTTGAGCGACGTAAGCAGTACTTTTTGGGTGAATTGGGACTAAATGAAAATGCATGGAGCCGGCACGGCGGAAGACTGGTTAGCACATCTGCCTCACAGTTCTGGGGACCTGGGTTCATATCCCGGCCCCGCCTGTGTGGAGTTTGCATGATCTCCCCGTGCCTGGGTGGATTTTCTCCGGATACTCCGGTTTCCTCCCACATCCCAAAAGCATGCATGGTAGGTTGATTGAAGACTCTAAATTGCCCGTAGGTGTGAATGTGAGTGCGAATGGTTGTTTGTGCCTTGTGATTGGCTGGCAACCGGTTCAGGGTGTACCCCGCCTCCCGCTCGAAGATGGCTAAGATAGGCTCCAGCAGTCCGCGAGTTATCCCCGATTGAGGATAAGAAAATGGATGGATGGATTAAAATGCATGTATTTTTATTGTGTTGATTTTAAATACTATAATCGAGTTTTGTGACCACCGACAGTTACTTCTGTGCCACCTTCAACAGAGAAACTGCAAAAAAAGTAAGTTCATCGAAATGTTTTATGTTGGTTTTCAAATGTAGTACTGCTCTGTTGACTGATATTTATGCAACTTGCATCATCCTGTACAGATATTTGGTTGAGTGTGAATATATATTCTGGGGGGAGGGTGGGGTTTTTTATAGTCACAGTTTTATTATTAGGGCACCGTTATAGTCCATCCACTGAGAAAATGATTTTTTTAGAGCTCTTCACGATATTCCTGCTTGTGGGAGATGGGTTGCCACTATTTTCCCTGATTTTACTGTCGCTACTCTGGCTGCTACTCGCCACTCTAAGTTTGAGCTTGGAGCTCTTTTTTTCGCCTGAGTTTCAGGCGGTTGGGTTTGATGTAACGCGTTTGCAAACTGCCTAGTTCACTAAGTCGATAGCCTTGACAATTGCAAATGCATGACAATTTAATTCTATTTGCATCACAGACTTCAGTGTGTTTATTTAACGTCTGTTCAATACGAGAAGTAATGATGTATTTATGTAATTATGTATGTAATCACCAGTATGGGAGGGAAGTCACAAAGGCTGCAGGTCTATCTGACCTCCTTATTTCACTACTACACCGAGACTCCGGCCACTGACTTGAAAAATAAAAATAACTGCAAACAAAAAATGCTGTTAACTACAATCCAAGGCTTTGCCTCTCCTCTGATGCCTCTCCTCCTCAGAGCCTACAGCGACCCGGGAATAGAGGACTAAGAGGTCGATAGAAAGCATGAATGGAATTGAATGAACACATTTCATTTATAAATCTTTGTGACGTTTGACTGGGTAGTAAAATCCGTATTCCATTCAAGGAATAACCTTAGATTAGACCACTGCATTTACATGTATGATTTAGACAAGTTTTGCCCAATACTCAGATCAAATGCCAACAATACAAAATGCTAGCATGAGACACATGTTGCAGAAGCACCCCACTCTGTAATATTGCTCGCCTATGTCGGAATGACAAAGAGATAAATCATGAAGGAAAATGAAATTAAATGTGCAGAGCAAAGATTTTGATAACACAGAATTGTAATTATAGAATGGCAACCACTGAACTCATGACAAAAAAGAAGAGCCACTGGTAGAATTTAGATTTTAAAGAAGTGCACCGTAGCTCAGTGGGGGAATTCAATATAAAACAATCATCGTTTTTTCCTACAGTATTACAGGAATTGCGTTTTTAATAGTTGTTCAACTGTAATACTATAAAAAAGGAAAGTAAGGTAGTTAAAAAGCAAGCAGTGACAAATCGTTTCCATCCATTTTCTACACCGCTTATCCTCACTATAGCGTCACGGGTATAGTGGAGCCCATCCCAGCTATCTTCGGGCGAGAGGCGGGGTACACCCTGAACTGGTCGCCACGCAATCACAGGGCACATAGAAACAAATAACCATCCGCACTCACATTCACACCTACTGGCAATTTAGAGTCTTCAATTAACCTAGCATGCATGTTTTTGGGATGTGGGAGGAAACCGCAGTACCCGGAGAAAACCCGCGCAGGCACGGGGAGAACATGCAAACTCCACACAGGAAAAGCCGGATTTGAACCCAGAACTGTGAGGTGGATGTGCTAACCAGTCTTCCACCGTGCCGCCACAAATAATTTCATTTAAAAAAAAAAAATTCCTCACAGAGCGTTGATCAAAGCATTTCGGAGGCCATGACAGAGACTGTCTTGGGAATCTTTGTCATACGACACAATGGTGTAGCACCCAGTGATGCTGCTGATGGAATCATTCTGGATGGGGGAGCAGTACTGGATGACATGCCTTTAGCCGTGGAAGTGTTGCTTGATATTATGGATATTTTAAACCTGAGCTACCCTCCAGAACTGAAATACACCTTTGAAGCTCTGCAGAAGATTGTGATGGAACTAGATGGAAATAAACTAGCCACAAAAGTGCCAGATATTAAAACATTCCCATCATGTTAGTAAATTAAATGAGAATCATCTTACCATAGGGGCGGCACGGTGGCCGACTGGTTAGAGCGTCAGCCTCACAGTTCTGAGGACCCGGGTTCAATCCCCGGCCCCGCCTGTGTGGAGTTTGCATGTTCTCCCCGTGCCTGCGTGGGTTTTCTCCGGGCACTCCGGTTTCCTCCCACATCCCAAAAACATGCATTAATTGGAGACTCTAAATTGCCTGTAGGCATGACTGGCACTCACAGTCATGCCTGTGACTGTGAGCATGACTGTGAGTGCGAATGGTTGTTTGTTTCTATGTGCCCTGCGATTGGCTGGCAACCAGTTCAGGGTGTACCCCGCCTCCTGCCCGATGACAGCTGGGATAGGCTCCAGCACGCCCGCGACCCGAATGAGGAGAAGCGGCTCAGAAAATGGATGGATGGATCTTACCATAGGAAGAAAAATGTCTGAACCCAGCTGATGGTGTCCGATCACAAACAATATTTACACTGACTCTTTGTTTTTTGTTTTTTGGGGGAGGGTTGTTTGTTTTTTTACATTTATAGCATAATTCAATTTCTGTCCTCAACAAGACAGTGTTTGAGACTGCCTACAGGTGGCTTAAAAACAGTCAGGAACATTTTTTTGTCTTTTGCGGTGTGGAAAACAGGGTTTTAGTCAACTCCGGAGTTTGGGTTGTTCACCAGCACATTAAACCAAAGTGCAGGTGCGATTGGCTGGCGACCGGTTGAGGGTGTACCCCGCCTCTCGGCCAACGGTAGCTCGGATAGGCTCCTGCACGCCCACGACCTAGGTGAGGATAAGCGGTAGGGAAAATAAATGAATGCTGTGCAAATGTTAAAATGGAAGTACAAAGAGCCTGCTTTCCAAACTGCATCTTAGAGTTCAGTTTTTAACTTTTTTTTGTTTTTTTTGTTTTTTACATTTAGGCCTATTTTTTTAACAGTTGATAAAGTACAAAGTGCTGCAATATTTCTGTTAGCACTTAAATGCCTATCAGTGTTTAAATATGATTGCCTCTTTAAAGCAATCCAATTTCATTGCACTCAAGTTTGTTTTATGTTATATTTTCATCCTTGACACCAAATGGGCTTTAGACTGTGTAAAACATAAATTATGTTTCAGGTACTGTTCATTGTAAATATTTTCATGACACGTATTTCTATTTTAATGTTTACACTCGATAGTAGCTCATTGACTGAACTTGGTCATTGAACGCAATTCCATTTGAGTAAATGGTCTTCTCTCAACATTTAAGCAATACAATTCGACCAACTTTAATGCTCTTGGGTTGGGTCCAATCAATTTATTGTAGCTGATTAACCATCTACGATAATTGGGTGAATTCAATTTATCTGGGTTAGCTTTAATAGTGTAATTTCTGTTCGGCCAAGCCCATTATACTAAGTAGGACAATACCTACGAAATAAATTGTACTACCCTGAATACTTGAAATGTCTTTAAGTAAATTAAGTTGTCCCCAATGCTAGTAATTAAGTTCAATTATCCATAATAAATTACATTTACTTTAAGATGGAACAACAGAATTGTTTAATACTTAAAGAAAAAAAAATGTGGCAATCCTTTCCATGATTTTTTTTCAGTGCATTGAAAGAGTTAAAGTCCATAATGAATACACAGCTGTAATATGTTACGCAAAACACATACAGTAAAACCAATCCCTCAAAAACATTGTAGGGGCATATGGAGCTCGGAGGAACAGAGCAAAATTTAGTAAGGATCTGGACAAAGGTGAAAGTAAATCAAAATACAGTATTTTGAACAAATGGGTCATTATGGCATCAATGGAACCACCCACCCCTGAAAATCACAACTGTGCCCCCAGTCTGTTCACTAACCTTCATGAAGAAGGAAGTCACATGCTAACTAACAAACACAAATACCTGCAAGATTTGTTTCCCCCTCTTTTGTCAACAGTTCAGCCTTGACATTTTCCTGTTTTGTGTACCCTAATATTTATCAAATTATAGTGCTGACATTTTTAATTCAAACAACAAAGCTGTTGGTCGGCTTTCTTCTAAATTTGCTGGTTTCTTGGTTAACAAACACAACAATGTGACATTACACATAGCTTTAAAACCTCCAATGATTTCACACTGACATAATAATAATATCAGTTTATTTGCACATCCCAGAACATGTGTAGCAGTTTCGCACGTGACGGCGACTTCTGCTCCCACTGCCTTGCACTGAACAGGTAGCAAAAGACTATTCCTTTTCGTGTTTGACTTCAGCATCTACTGACTCAAAATCACAACGACGACCACTAAACCGCTGCATGCAGTGCACTTGTCAGTGAGTCATTTTGCGTCATACGGATTATGTTGTCATGAATTTGTGGGTCCTTAATTGCTTTGACGGGAAATCTGTTCAGGAAACGAACCCTTCACACAGACTTTTTTTTTTTCTTCCTAGGTGAGGGACGACACGTAGGAAAGATGAATGCCCCATTGAGGGAGTCAGGTGCTATGCCTCCCACTGCAGCCCACACTCTTTTGTGTGCTCTCCATGGTTCTGTAAAACCATGCAGACCTCCGGGCTCGGAGCTTCAAGGAACTGCTTGTAATCCACCAGGCGGTGATTACTGCGGGCGGGGGTGCGTGTAACACGGCTCCCCACGGAGCCTCGGTGTGGCTATCGATCCCATTATCAGACGCTCGCATCCGGTCGAAGCGATTATGCTTGCGCGCAACTAGCCTGAGATTCCATTGGGACCTCAAGTTTGTCAACACGATCAACCGGTCGCATACGCAGACTGCGAGGAGAGCATGCGTTGAATAGACACAGTCGGTCACTCTCATCACACGAGGGGTATTAAAAAGCAATTGGGTTACCCGCCCCTGCCCTCCTTTCCTCTTTCACGTCCACACACATTTTGCAGACCCACAAAGCGCACCCGCAATTAGTATGCGTCGGGCGCAAGCATCATCGCATAGATCGAAAGCCACGCAGCACCTTTCCCCCCCCCCCACATTGAGAACTCGGGGGGCGAAAAAAGACCCGCTGGAACTCACTCGGACAGGCTCAGCACGATCCGCTGGACTGTCCCCATTGCAATCGGGTTACTTGTGATTATTAACAAGCATGAGCCACATTTCAAAACAAGCCTGGCAATGCAAAATGCGTTGCGTGCAAGAAAAAAAATAATAATACTGTTTTCCATCAGCGAGTTGAAGAGTGTACGTCGAATGCAGCATTCGAAACAGTAATACATATCAAATCCTTTTCAGCGTGAAGACAGCATGAGAGAACTCTCGGACATCAGGTTTTGGGTTTTTTTTGTCCTACCTTTGGAGACGGACAACTATCCGTGACATGTCACCGCAGGCTCTATGAATGTGGATTCAGCTGCCCTGGTTCGGGGCTCCAGCCGCTCCCTTCGTCCATCTACTCAATCCAAGATCCGAACCGAACTGCAGAACCACCGACAGCACATTGGCTTCCTCAATCGAAAAAAAAAACAAAACAAAAAAAAGAAAAAAAAAGAGAAGATGTCACCGGCAAGATCTGTGACGCTCTGAAAAGCTGCACTTGCTGAGAGCCGAGCTGCGACCGAGAGCTTCACATTACATTTGTGGTTTCCCCTTCAAGTAAAAAGAAGTACATGGTCGGTGTGATTTCGGAAGGTTGCTACATGGCAGCTCTTTGCGGTGCAGTATACTACGGGCACAACATGTCCGTGGAATGGTCTCCCCCTCTTTTAGATCCACAGAATGCAAAAGTTAGTTGGCTGCAATGGTAGAGGCGGATAAACCGAGGCGGAGCACTGGGAAATTTCTCAGAAGCTGCTGGGAGGACGGGCACGCAGGCAGGTCAGTCCGCACAGGAGCGCATTTACGCAAATACTTGTCGGAGGCGGGGAGAGTGCGCAGTGACTGTGCGTAAAGGAGACGGCTCGGTTGCACGCTCCACAGCCCGCAGTGTCGTGCTGTGCGCAGAAGATTAAGGAGCAACCGCGGATTAGCGTCTTCTTAGCGGTATTTAGCATTCACGGGGACAAAGTAGCCAATCAGGTATACTATCTGTTGTAGCCTACTCGGCGAACAGCTCCCTGAAAACACACATTTTTTTTTTTCCCTCGATGAACCTTAGTACAGGTTCAAGTCGGCATGAGACGAAGACAGAGTTATCCCCGAAACGGCTCAGAACGCAGTCAGCCACATTTGAACAATAGTTTTCTTTCATGTTTAGGTTTATAGTTTTCAGTGGTGTTGAACTGCACTGCATCATAATGACAACTGGTTTCTCCAATATTTTAGTTGCCTTAATTCGTTACCAGAGTGTCACAAATATTAATATCGCTCAGTGTGATGGAGTAGTTCTTCACCACTACCAACAACAATATATAATCTCTCTCTCTCTCTCTCTCTCTCTCTCTCTCTCTCTCTCTCTCTCTCATTTGTGTCTGTGTGTGTGTGCGTACATACATACACGTACTATACACAAAAAAATATACGAAAACATTAATCATAATAAAAGACAATGTCAAGAAACAAAAATATAATAATAACAATAATAATAATAATAGAATGGTTTAATCCAGGGGCATGCAGAGTTTTGGAGGGGCAGGTGCTCAAAGTCAAAAGGAACAAGAGTTTGAAACGCCTTAGCAGAGCATTGCATGTTATTCATGAAAACAGAATACGAAAAGACAGGAACTGCAGTTCCTAGCAAAGGTGCGTACCATTTGTTGAGTTGTTAATTGGAATGATAACTAACCCACCAATTAGTATTTTGTGTGCAAATTACACCTATTTTGGGGTCAAATATTAAAAATTTTTACTACTATATTGTGGCCAAAATAAAATTCCCATGTCATGTCTGGAGCTCTGTACATGTTAGTGGATTTATTCTCTCAAACTCTTTTTGTTTTCAATCATTCGTTCATTCATTTTCCGTTCTGCTTCTCCTCACTAGGGTCGCGGGCGTGCTGGAGCCTATCCCAGCTATTTTTGGGAGAGAGGCGGGGTACACCATGAACTGCTCGCCAGCCAATCGCAGGGCACATAGAAACAAACAACCATCCGCACTCACATTCACACCTACGGGCAATTTAGAGTCTTCAATCAACCTACCGTGCATGTTTTGGGGATGTGGCAGGAAACCGGAGTGCCCGGAGAAAACCCACGCAGGCACGGGGAGAACATGCAAACTCCACATAGGCGAGGCAGGGATTTGAACCCCTGTCCTCAGAAATGTGAGGCCGATGTGCTAACCAGTCATTCACCGTGCCACCGTGTTTCATTGTTTTCAATGAAACACAATTTTAGAAGGTGGTCCACGTCACATTCTCCATCCACAGCATAGCATTGCGTCTCTGCCCTCAATTACTTTGCAATTATATAGATTTTTCTTTTTCTTTTTACAGTGTAAAATTTGACATTAATTAAGCACTTTCTGCAGGACGGTAAATAAAATGTCTCAACAATACACTCCTGATCTTGGCTGAATTTACCAAACCATTATCATAAAAGGAAAATGCATTAATGAAAATTGTACAACTTCTACAGAATTAAAATACAGTGAAGTTAAATCACAACTGTCCAATGATGACACGAGATGGAAAGGAATTGAAAGGGAATTGAAAAGGAATCGAACCACTTTTTAAGTATAAATTAATATTTCAAATCCTCAGATTTGTTTTTGTCAAATTGGACTACTTTCTGATCACCTTAGTCGTGTGTCAAAGCAAACAAGTTACCTTTGTGTTTAAAAAAAAAAACAAGACAATCAAAGACTTCAGCTTTTGGAAAAGTGATCAACATTATTGCCTATTTTCTGACATGTTTGGAAACACTGACCCAGTTAGTCAATTTGAAATCCTAAGGCCCACCAAAACCGTAAATCGAAACTCTGATCAACATATGCCCCTGGTTTTATGACATACACACACTCTCTATAGTACATGCATGTGCTGATGCGTTTTTAATTAGGTGTGGCCTCTTTTCCTCTGGCCCGGAGGACACGACGTCCACAATTTCCAAAAACAATTTGAAATGTGGACTCATCGGACCACAGAAGACTTTTCCACTTTGCATCAGTCCATCTTAGATGAGCCCGGGCCCAGAGGAGCTGGCGGTGTTGTTGATAAATGGATTTTGCTTTGCATAGTAGAGTTTCAAGTTGCACTTGCGGATGTAGCGTCGAACTGTATTTACTGACATTGCTTTTCTGAAGTGTTCCTGAGCCCGTGTGGTGATATTCTTTACACATTGATGTCAGTTTTTGATGCAGTGCCACTTGAGGGATCGAAGGTCACGGGCATTCATTGTTGATTTTTGGCCTTGCCGCTTACATGCAGTGATTTCTCCAGATTCTCTGAACCTTTTGATGATATTATGGACCGTAGATGATGAAATCCCTAAATTCCTTGCAATTGCACATTGAGGAACATTGTCCTTAAACTGTTCGACTATTTTCTCATGCACTTGTTCACTGTTTTTATTAAAACTCTGTTTTTATTCATGTTTAACACAACGTCCCAACTTCATTGGAATTGGGGTTGTACATTACTCGTGCACTCACTGTAGTCTCGCCACGCTGCACTATTTGCATATCTGTTGTTGACCAATACTGGCCACTCATGCCACAGTGGCATCTGTACCACTTGCACACTGACTGAGGAGTATCTGCAATATTTGCACAATGAACATTGTTCCAGATTATCAGTCACTTTAAACTTGCATTCACTCCTTGAAGTCTCGGCGACCTTTGCACAATGGTCATTGCTATATTAATTTTCAAACGGCTCTAAGTGCAAGGGGACTCTGCATCTTTTTGCACAATTTTCCCCCAAAAAATAAAAAATAAAACAAATAAAAGTTGTACCGGCATTACCAGATAACTAGCTACCCTTTATTGCTCAGTGACTGTTTTTCTCAGTGTCTTTATGTCTCAAAAGTGTTCTTGTTGTACTTGAGTGGCTCCAACTACCGGAGACAAATTCTTTGTGTGTTTTTTTTTTTTGGACATACTTGGAAAAATAAAGATGATTCTGTTTCTGATTCTGATAAAAGTGTGGTTGTCCAAGCCTCTAGCTCATCTCTGCTTGGGGTTATCACCCCCAGGCTACATGTGGGAGACTAGTACAATGTCAGACAAGGGGAATGAATGCATGAAATGACAAAGAATGCATTTGCTAATCGGCTGAACCAACTGTGATCTTGTTATACACCTACTGAACAAAAGAAAGGGATAGAAGAGGTGTCGCTCTCGCCTGTGGTTGCTGCTTGTTTTTGTTGACTCCAGTCAAAGTTAATGCACTGTATTTTTTCTGTGTCAACATAGAGCGGAATATCATGCCTGGTCGTGTTTGTGAGTAGAAAGGGGATCACGAGGATCTTTTTATTCAGGAGGCTCCTTCCTTTTCTTGGCTTTCCTTCTCTGGGGGCTGACGGTTGGAGATATGACTGCTGTGCCTATGTTGCCCTCTGTGCCATTTATCTGTGTTTAGATCTTCTTTTCAAATGCACTCTGAGCAACATTCAGAGTTGAAAGCGAGCGATCCGACCAGAAAATAACTTTTTATCTCATCTGGCCAGCAGATGCTTGGCTCCACAATAGGCATTAACAACAAATTGTGCATTTATGACTTTGTTTTAATTGTCATTCTTCTTGGTAATAACATTTGATTTGACTTGCGTTTTTAACATAATAATGTGAGTACTTAGCACTCAGTGAACATAACTTTCAACACCACTGCCCAACTGAGTAATTTTGCTGACTATACCCATCCCGTAATGACCTCAGAGATTTCATATTTTAATAGCTACTTGAAGGATAATAGCAGAGAATGTCGCAGAGCTCATCTAATCTCATACTGGTCTCCTGATCACCACAATGAGCTCAATGTATTTAAATGGCCTCCACTGCCGCAATATCGCAAACCCAGTAGAAAACCTTTGGGATGATGGGGCAGGACATTTGTTTTATGAATATGCTGCTGACAAAGCTGTAGCAACTGTTGTTCTCTTGGCCGTATATCCCAATAACCCTGCTGAATGTTTGGCCACTGTCAAAGTTTCATATTCACCACATACAATTAAAGTAGTTAGAGGAATATTTGTCTGAAGCTTGCACTTCTGTGTTTTGTCTGTACTGCAATGCACAGTTATTGTATTCCAACAATACACAAATTACAAAAGTATGATGAACCACCACTTAGTGGTGTAGAGGGGGACAATCAAGGATTCCATCCATCCATTCATTCATTTTCCGTTCTGCTTCTCCTCACTAGGGTCGCGGGCGTGCTGGAGCCTATCCCAGCTATCTTCAGGTGAGAGGTGTGGTACACCCTGAACTGGTCGCCAGCAAATCGCAGCGCACATATAAACAAACAACCATTCGCACTTACATTCACCTCTATGGGCAATTTAGAGTCTTCAATCAACCTACCACGCATGTTTTTCGGATGTGGGAGGAAACCGGATTACCCGGACAAAAACCCACGCAGGCACGGGAGAACTTGCCAACTCCACACAGGTGAGGCCTTATTTGAACCCAGGTCATCAGAACTGTGAGGCAGATGTTCTAACCAGTCGTCCACCGTGCCGCCATCAAGGATTCCATCTACCCGAAAGGCTGCCGCACACCGAGCGACGAATCTGACTGAACTGCTGCACAGTGTGCGTGGTTTGGCTTTTTTCATGAGTGGCTGCCACTGTTTTTTCTGTGATTTGAAATTTTTAATCACAGAGACGCAGCGTCGCAGATTACAGCCAATCCAAATGCACTTAAACTTTCACTCATGCAAAAAATAGATTTCCGGGTTTTAAATGAACGAGACAGAATGGCTGCCACACCATCCCCAAACCATATGAATACAGTATATGAAGCAAGAAATATTGTGTTCTACAACAATACTATAGTTATAATTTCTAATGAGACTGTGTGTGAAAAAAGTGAAACCTGTGACCAAAATGTGTCCATGCGGTACATACAGTGGAACTTTGATAAAACGGACTCATAGGAGCGGGGTCGTCCATTATAGCCGATTGTCCGTGACATTCAAACACAGACTTTTTTTTTTTTTTGTCCATATGCCATTATATTATTGTACAGTACAAATTTAATGTTTTGTATTTTTTTTCATAGAGTAAAACACAGAGTACAGTACATAGTTATTGTAATTAAATATAGAAAAGTTTGAAAATGTTTCAAAAGTTTCAAAATGTATCGAATCTTAGCGCCGGTGTGCTCTATGTAGACATTGTTTGATATACTTGTCATAAACTGAGAAGAATAAGTGGTTCCAAGATCAGGGGTGTCAAAATCATTTTTGTTGCAGTTATGGTTCCACTTGGAGGGCCGTTCTGGCAGCAAACCCATATGATTGCCTCATATTATTACATATACACAAATTAATGGACAATTACGTTTGAAATCAGAAGCCAGTAAAAACTGTTTGTTCAACTACAGTATGAATAAATTTCATTTTAAAAAGGGGGTTGGTAACAAAAAAAAAATTGCTTAAGAATATCTCAACATTTTTAAAAGTGAAGCTGATTTGCAATTTTGGTATTTTCCTAAGAAACACAAAGTCAATGCACACTCTTGTGGGCCACATAAAATGACATGGCGGGCCGGATCTGGCCTCCGGGCCACCAGTTTGACATTTGTGGCTTAGCTGAACGGCTTGAAAAAAAAAAAAAAAAAAAAACTGTTACTGTACCAAACTTAGCATGTTCCAGACTCCAGAAACTTGTCGTATTCCTCTTTCCGTCCACTCCCTTTTTATGGTGTAATGTGGTAAAGTACAATATACTGTGTTCAGTGGTACCTCGTTTTAACAGACGAATAAAATCAGATTGTTTGTTAAACGGAAGCACTTTTTGTGGCCTAAAAACACAGTGCAGTACAACATTATTTTATCTATACTGTACCTTTAATAATGTGGTATTCATTTTATTAAATCACTGGTTAATTCATTGTAATTAAATTATGAATAAAAAAAATACTTGAATGAATTGCTATTATCAAACTAAACTAGTTAAAATATTTTACACGCATTTTAGCATTTTTTTCCATGTTAAAACTCAAATATGGCAAATACAGCCCTCGAATTAGATTTTCTTTCTTTTGTAAACAATTCAATCTTGCTTCTCATTTATATAAGTTTATATATAGTTTGTTGTCGTGTGTGTGTTCCGGGTTTTGTTTTCCCCCCTGTTTCACACACACCTGCTACTGTGAGCATCTTCACCACCTGTGCCTCGTTCACCCTAATTACCTATTGTATTTAACCTCGTGTCACATTCCAGTTTGTTGTACCTTGTCGTCGCGTTCCAGCATTCCTTGTTTCCGCGTCCCAGGCTCACAGTAAGACTTGACCCTGTTCCGATTATCGACCTTGCCTCTTTGGCTCATGTTTTGGGATACTGTTGCCTTTCCTGGAGTCCCTGCCTGTGTACCGACCTATGCCCGTCTATTAAACCTCTCTTTTTGGAAACTGTCCATTTGTTTTGGAGTCGTGCATTTTTGGGTCCTATCCTCTGTTCCGTTCATGACAGATTGTAAACTGCTGGGAAGGGAACTCTACGGCTACCAGAAATAAACCTTTTTATAACATAGTCCTAAAATGTGATGTGCAATAAATCAGTACATTAAAGGTGATACTACTTGACATTATGGTTACCCCAGCTAATGGTTTTACTATCCGAATCAATGAGGTGATGTTTAATGGTGGGTGTAAAATCATCTTGGAGTGATAGATGTATTCATTTCAACCATTTCATGGTCAGAAGGCTGAAAAATGACTGACACTCATGTAATTTTTATCTGACTGTTGTAATATAGGATTGCATTTATTAAAAATTATAACATCTAACTGGTAGGTCTCCTAATGTCAAGCCACACTTGAATCATCATCAAATAAACTGCTAACATACAGTAAATGATGGCAGATGCTTTATTTAGCGTATAGTGGGGATGACTACGCAGTCAAAATAACATCGTAGAACTTCATCACAACAGAAATCGAAAAAGCATGTTGCATTCACATTTTAGAATTGAAACAACTTCACCTCCATGGTCTTATGGTGTTTTAAGAATGTTGTATGCACAACATGTTATGGTTAATTTGTTCCGCTCAAAGGAGTGACACAGGGAGAGAAATTAACAAACTAAGCAAGGTTAGAGAAGTATCTTTAAAATTGTTACACAGTTTAGTCTGTCACAGTATCATAGCTGTCTAGTCTGTGTATTCTGGGAGCATCTGAAATGTGATACAAATATTAGAATGATGGTCGCATATTAGCAGTGGCATTGTTAGGCCTATTTTAGGCTTCAACCCCCTTAAAATATTCCTAAACACCTAAATAATTTGATGTTTTTTAATAAAATAAAATAAAATACAGTGCGCAGCAGCCCTGGGATCAAGCCGCTGTCATCCCTACTGGTGGAAAGTTGAGCGCATTAGCCGATTAGGCAGTTTTGGGTAGTAGCGTTACCGACACTGTATTCAACATTGATTAGCTTTTTTGAATTAATATGCATACACATACATACATACACTATATTGACAGAAGTATTTACTCACCTGCCTTGACTCACATATGATTTTAAGTGATATCTCAGCCTAAGTCCATGTGGTTTAATATGATGTTGGCCGAGCCTTTGCACCTCTAACAATTTCAACACTTGCGGGAGGGCTTTCAACAAGGTTTAGGAGTGATTTATCAGTACTAATGCTCATTTTTCCTGGAGGATATTTGTGAGGACACACACTGGTGTTGGATGAGAAGGCCCGGCTCACTGTCCACTCAAAATCAACCCAAAAGTGTTCTATCAGGTTGAGGGCAGGACTCTGTACAGGCCAGTCAAGTTCACCCATATCAAATTGTCTCATCCATGTCTTTATGGACTTTGCTTTGTGCACCAGTGCACAGACATGTTGGAACAGGAAGGGGTAATCCCCAAACTGTTTGACTGACCAAAATCTCTTGGTATGCTGTTCCTTTTACTGGAGCTCAGGGGCTAATATTTTGGACATTTCCAACTTTGTGGGAACACTTTGGAGATGGCCCCTTTCTGTTCCAACATGAATGTGCATCAGTGCAAAAATCAAGGTTAATAAAGACTCAGATGAGTTTGATGTGGATGAACTTTTAACTGGCATGCACAATCCTGACCTCAACCCGATAGAATACTATTGGATGAATTAGAACGGAGACTGAGAGTCAGGCCTTCTCGTTCAACAAAAGTGTGTGACCTAACAAATGCGCTTCTGGAAAAATTGTCATACATTCTCATAAACACATTCCTAAACATTGTGGAAAACTTTCTCAAAGGAGTTTAAACTGTTATAACTGTAGAGGTTGGACCGATGTCATATTAACCCCTATGGATTAAGAATGGGATGTAACTCACATTCATATCTGAGTCAAGCCAGGTAAGCGATAACTTTTGACAATATAGTGTACAAACCTACATATATATATATATATATATATATATATATATATACATATATATATATATATATATATATTACATTTTAAATCAATCCCCGGCCCCCGCCTGTGTGGAGTTTGCATGTTCTCCCCGTGCCTGCGTGGGTTTTCTCCGGGTACTCCGGTTTCCTCCCACATCCCAAAAACATGCATGAATTGGAGACTCTAAATTGCCCGTAGGCATGACTGTGAGTGCGAATGGTTGTTTGTTTGTATGTGCCCTGCGATTGGCTGGCAACCAGTTCAGGGTGTACCCCGCCTCCTGCCCGATGACAGCTGGGATAGGCTCCAGCACGCCCGCGACCCTAGTGAGGAGAAGCGGCTCAGAAAATGGATGGATGGATATATATATATATATATATATATATATATACACACATACACATACATACATACAATTCCAATGAAGTTTACACATTGTGTGAAACAAAAAACAGAATAAAATGACTTGCAAATCCTTTCAACCTGTATTGAATTTAATACACTACAAAGACAAGATATTTAATTTTCCAGCTGATAAACCTTAATTTTTAAATTTTAGTATTATTATATTTTTGTATTTTTTTGCAAATATTTACTCATTTAGATTTTTTATTTTTATTTTTTGGGGCTTTTTTTTTTTTTTTTTTTTTGCCTGCAACACGTTCCCAGAAAATCTGGGACAGGGGCATGTTGACCACTCTTAACAATACTTAAGCATTTGGGAACTGAGGACACTAATTGTTGAAGCTTTGTAGGTGGAATTCTTTCCCATTCTTTCTTGATGAACCACTTCAGTTGCTGAACATCCCGGGGTCTCCGTTGTTGAGTTTTGCGCTTTATAATGCACCACACATTTTCAATGGAAGACTGGTCTGGACTGCTGGCAGGCCATTCTAGTCGTCGCACTCTTTTACTACTAAGTCACACTGTTGTAACACGTGCAGAACAGGCTTGGCATAAAATCTGCATGCACTTCAATCTCCTCTGGAATGTTGATTCAAAGAATATGTTGAATTTTATGTGTCATCTGTCTGATATACGAAAATGTCACTATATAAATGCAACTCAACAATGGGCCTCATGATTTTTTATTTCCCAGAACTAAAAGTTCTTGGTAATTTTGGTGCCTTCGGGGTAACATATTTTATAGCTCCTGTCACATGATCACTGCATTTACTATCCATCCATCCATTCTGAATACCACTTAACCTGTTCAGTGTCACGGGGTACTGGAGCCTATCCCAGCTGATTTCGGACGAAAGGCAGACTACCCCCTGAACTGGTCGCCAGTCAGCTGGAGGGCACTGCCTTTACCATTACCACACTTATCCACATACTGAAAGGAGTTTCAGGACCACTCCCAAATTGTAGCAAAGCATGGCATGGTTTCCAAATCCATCCATCCATCCATCCTCTGTACCGCTTTTACTCACTAGGGTCGGCTATAACGAGATTCATTTTCATCACATTTGGCCGTTACATTGTAAAGTCAGCATGCTGACAAGGCCTGCAGTGGCTGTATTGATAAAAAAATATGCTGATCTGTTATGAATCAACCTTTCTAGCTTGCTCATCTATAGTGCAGGCAGGATCAACCTCATTAGTTAAACACACCTACTGTAGAAACCAATACACATTTTGATCAACATGTGTCCCTTGGATATGGAAATTGATTATACTGTGTCATAGCTTACATTTTAAAGCCTCTGCAGTTATAGTGCCTGCATTTATTGGGTCATCTATTAGCAACATAGATATGACCATTAAGTCGCCCATCTGTTGATGAACAACTTTAGCTCCTGTTTTCTCACACCGCTGTAATCTGTGTGCATTTGTATTATTGATGTAAGACATTTCTGCTCTGACTTGGTGGCGTTGGGTTGATGTTGCTTTAGTTACTTTTAATTAACTACAAAGTAATTTATTTTCTTTTGATAGTCTTAAAATGCAAAATTACAGACCATAATGTTGCTTACACATTTTTAGTTACACCTTGCTCTAATCTTATCATCTGAACAACACATTCGTCCTTTTTTTTCAACAAATGGTCGGTTAGTTTTGTACAAAAATATTGTTTCAGTAGCCAACTAAACATTTTCAATGGTTAGCACTTTTTTGTGAGAGGCTTGGCATTGTGTTACTCACAAGTGTACTGTAATCAGGTGTGGAACTTGATAATGAAACCCTGATAGAAGCTTCCAGATGTTCATCATTATGTTAGACCTGTTCTGAGTGCACTTAAATTAGGTCAGCTCTAACGTATTGTATCCCTCCCCTGTTTGTGTGTGCCATCACTTTGTAAGGCAACTTCTGCAACTCATTAATAATGAGAAATAATTGCATAAATTATTAGTGACGTCCCTGTTGCATGCCGGTGTGTGTCTGTGTGTTCATGAATGAGCAAGCACACCGTGTGCTTTGACTTCATGGATTATTTTTACTATGCAAAGTAACCATTATCATGAATAACTGGTGGGAGCAATAGTCGCATGTATTATACGTAGATGTACATGTTAGGTGCAAGAGAAAGTCCTTTGTGGATGACAAAGCAATAGACAAATGGAAGACTATCGCAGTACTCGTCACTTTAAACCGCATACACTCCTTGAAGTCTCAGTGCCCTTTGCACAATGGTCATTGCACCGGACTATTGCGTTATTAGCCATTCCAACTGAGGACTCTGCATCTTTTTGCACAATTGTTGTTTGTTGTTGTTTTTTGTCAATGTCTTTATGTCTCCAAAGTGTTCTGTAAATTGACTGTCTGTTGTACTAGAGCGGCTCCAACTACCGGAGACAAATTCCTTGTGTGTTTTGGACATACTTGGCAAATAAAGATGATTCTGATTCTGATTCTGATTCTGATTCTGACAAGCGAAGTTTAGTTTGACAAGTTAAAAAAAATAATAATTCTAGGAAAAAAAATACTTTGATAACAAGTTGATGCACATTGTGACAGTAATTTCCTGCTTCTTTGAATGTGAGCATGCCTCAAGTAGCTAACCTTATACTGAAAAAAATCCTTAAAATTATAAAGAAAAAAATGCATATTGTATATTCATATTTTTCTGTGACTTTTCATCGGCTTTTCCAAAACCTTTCACTTATCTCTCAAGACCGAAAAAATTAACACATTTTAGTATATAATGTTTCAGAATCCAACCAGTTCAGGGCGTACCCCGCCTCCTGCCCGATGATAGCTGGGATGGGCTCCAGCACGCCCGAGACCCTTGTGAGGATAAGCGGGTCAGAAAATGGATGGATGGATGGATGTTTCAGAATCCACATTGAGCAGAGGTTATGGGTGGGTTGGGCATCATTTGAATGAACGAATTTGAACGATTCCGGTTCTGATTCAGGTTCCCCGTTTCAACTCCACTTCCAAATGATTCTTGATTCCTGATTCTATTAGGGGTCAGGGTAAAAAAAAAAAAAAAGTTTGCATTGTTTAAATCAGAGTTATCCAAACTGCGGCCATCCTTTTTTTAGCGGCCCGTGGCATAGACTAATATGAACATTTGACAAGGACTTTGTTGTTTGTCTGCATTGTACTACAGTAATAACATTTCTACATTGGATGGCAAGGCAGGAGAAAAGAAGAGCGTGCTCGTGACGGCAAGCTCAGCTTAGGACAGAAAGCTCCTGTTTTGGTTCTAAATACTATATTGCTGACGTCGGGCCGTAACATCCATCCATCCATTTTCTGAGCTGCTTATCCTCACAAGGGTTGTGGGCGTGCTAATAAAGGTGCTAGAATGGCCCAGCCAATCACCTGACTTGAATCGTCCGACAGACAAACAAGCAAACCATCACATTAAACTGCTAATACTTGTGATGGAGGTGAAATGCCAAAGAAAATTGACATTTCAAAGTTTGTATGTTTATCTTCATCTTTATGCAGTTATACAGCCGTTTTTGACTCTAATCATATTGAATAAAAACATTTATTATATTCACGTTTATGCTTGTAATATATAATATAATACATTATATTAATATTTGGAATTCATTCTCTTGTATCATTATTTTATTGCATATACATATACACCCTCACATGTTCGGACCTTCCTTATTTGGAATAGGTTTGTAAAAAAGCCAAATAAAAATCAGGTTAAGCAGAGTTAATCCTTTGATGCCTCCTAAATTTAGGTTTTGCATGATTTACCAACACCTCTCACGATCTCCTGCATGACAGCTTTTCTGCTGAATGTGAATGTTTTTTTTCTCTCTGTAGTCAAGTACGAAGGGGGACAAGAAGCAAATTTCAAACAGTAGCTGACTCCACCATTCTGCACATTTAAGGTCAAACACTGAAGTGGACATAATGAGCAAATTACGCATCCAAACTGACTACAAAAATGATCTAAAATAGATCACGAGGGCTTCCGTTTTCTAAGGGTTAGCATGTCTGGCACACAGTTCTGGGGACTCGGGTTCAAATCCGGCCTCGCCTGTGCGGAGTTTGCATGTTGTCCCTGTGCCTGTGTGGGTTTTCTCCGGGTACTCCGGTTTCCTCTCACGTCCCAAAAACATGCATGGTAGGCAGGGGCGGAATCAGAGGCGAGGCCGGGGTAGCACTGGACCCCCCTGAAATCTGATTGGACCTCCCAGGTGCCCCCACACCAGAAGATTGACATATCACGGCACCGCACGTTTTGCTAGCAGCCACGGGTATCAAGCTAAAGTTAACATTAGGTTACATCTCATGGCGGTAAAAACGAAAACGTATCACCCAGCGCATGCAGTGTTTCAATAAGCAGCCAGTGCACACACAAACACGGCGGGCACATGGACAAGTTACATCTCATGGCGTCTCCAGATGACCAGTGTCAGCTTCCAACGGCCACTCCGCATTAACGTGTACATTCGGGTTGCTGCTTATATTTACGTGTTTCTCCAATGATTTCAGAGGAATGAAACTAGCAAACAATCGGCCAACTAGCTGTTTTATGCTCTGTTGCCTTAAATGAAATATAACGTGAAGGAGGGTGGGGAATTATCCGTCACGTTTTGCCCTTTGTTATGTCTCTAAACTGTTGGTATACTGATACGTTTGCTTAAAAGCTTTAAAACTACACCGCTACAGTGTCAAAAGTGTTGCTGTTGCATTGTTTTCCGTCTATGCAGCATCTTATTTCATGCATAACGTACTGCAGAACAGGCTAGCTAAAAACACTAAAAAGACAAACTAGGAGAGTGCTTTCAAAGAAAACGTCAGGCGTTGAGGGCATCACAAAAGTGCTGTTAATGAGCTTCACAAGTGTAACTTGTTTAAAAAGCATAAATACTGTAATTCAAGTTAATTCTACATTTATATTTCTGTTTGATTTCTGAAATTTCACCAGTATCACCAATTTAGCTTGTTTAAAATAGGTATAGCCTACCTGTAATTAAAGTGAATTATGCCTTTTTATTTAAGTATTTTGTCTGTTTTATTTTATTATTTGATTCAAGACGTTTGCCTTTTTCAACTACAAAAAAAAGAAGTCTGCCTTTTTATTCATAAAAAGTATGCCTTTTTATTTCATATTTCATGTTTGTCATGTTTGTTCATGTTTCATATATATCAACTGTTTTCATGTTTTCAACTGTGCATAAAGGCTTTTGTATTACTGGGCTATTTTTTTACGAAATAAATTTGAGTTGCTAATGAATGTCAAAAATGTCGGTTGCAACTTAATGACTAAGTAAAATTTTGTCTCCTGAGGCAAAACCAGTTGGGAACCACTGAGTAGCTGAAAGTTTGAATATGAAACTTCCATCTACAGTGACATTTTTTAGGCTTGAAGTGGGGATTTGATAACATTGTGTAATTGTAAGTCATGCTAAGAGTTACAAAACTGGCCTTTTTTTTTCATAGGGTCCGTTGAGAAATGAAAAGACAGAGCGGCAGGGTGTCTGTGTGTGTGACTAGATAACTGTGTGAATTGTTGCAGTTGTTGAAGTTGTGTTTGTGTGTACATTGCGTTGTAAACATTGTTAATAAACTTTAATTTATGCACACAAACCTCATCTTCCGTGTGCTTAGTATGTACATTGCAACATTTAGAGATTGATTGCAATTCATTGGTCGAGAAACAAATAAATTGTCATAGTCTCTGGACCCCCTGAAATAGCCTTGGCCACCCCTTGGCCACCCCAAGGATAAAGGTCTATTATCTGAGTCTGATGTTAGGTTGATTGAAGACTTTAAATTGCCTATAGGTATATGTTAATGCAAATGGTTGTTTGTATATGTGTGCCCCACTTCTCGCCCTGAGTCAGCCCTAGTGAGGATAAGCGATCCAGAAAATGGATGGCTGGATGGCAAAACATGGACAACTGCCTTCACCAAGACCAGCATTCGGTACACCTGTCCAAAGGAGATCTCATGAAATACCCGTACCTGTATCAAACCCTGCCTTTATAACGATGCCAATGCAGTAACTCAGTCTTTGGGGACTTGGGCTTTGGAGTCTGAGGACATGGATTCAAGTCCCACTCCTACGGACACAAAGAGTAAAAATGGCAACTAGTTGTTGGAGAGATGCTCGTCTGCTTGCTGGCTACTGTCGAGGTTCCCCTAGGCAAGACATTGTCCCCCACCGCCACAGCTCAAGTGGCGCAGTACTCTCTTGCACCTCTTTCACTTGGAATCACTCTTTGAATGCCTGCATGCGTGTGAACTGGTTTAATGTGTGGTGTGCAACACAAAGTATACTTCGGGGTCAGAGATGAATTTCCCCTTCAGGGACACAAATAAGTGCAATGAATTAAAATTAAATTAGTATTCATTCCGACTGTTGAAGAGGTATTCAGTAAATGGTGAATCCAACGAATGTACGCAGCAACTCTTTATCCTCTCTTTTTCTCTCCTACTGTAAATGAGATGAGTGACTGATATGCACTGATTAAACACAAGATCTTTGACATTAAAGATACAGATCAATATACAATTACGAGCAATTTAATTACCCACCACACTGTGTACAAGCTGCCTGTTCTCGAACAAAATAACAACAAAACAATAGGCATCTTGTATGTGTGGCAGCCGAAAACGTATTTATAAGCACATCAGTCTGTTCGTGCAGGTGGGGTCTCAATGATGGCTCAGCAGGTAAAACTCTGACCATGTTGGCAGTCCATTAGTATGCACTGTTATACTTTCGCCCTTCTAATCTAACAATGAGCATAGATCCTAATGTTACTTTGATTACAATTTTCTTTTTATTGATTGAGTACATGTGACATCAATGTTCACAAGGATGGTCAAATTGCATGTAATTCCTGTTTTGTATAATCCCCCAACAATCAAATAAAATTACACTGCAAGTATAACGTTGTAATCTTACAAGGAAGAAGTTGTAAAAAAAAGTTGTTGCCGTAAGGCATCAGAATCAGAACCAGAGAGCGCGTAACCGAGGCGACCACACTGGTAGGGGCCATCTTGGAATCTTGGAATGAAGTCTTATATTTGACGAAAAAAGCTGTAAACTTAAAAAGTAGTATTAGGAGTGCTGCTTTTATAAAAAATGTGTAATGCGCACTGTACATCTCTTAACAATGAATATCAATAACTAATATCTATACATCCGCTAACAAAAATAAGTAAAGTTTGTGGGGGGGGGGGGGGGGGGGGCAAGAGAGTGGAACAATGTAGATGAGCTTGTCAAGTTATTCTTGTACATGTTTAAAAAATAATATACTGTACTAACATCAACAAGATATCTGTACCAGTGCTTTGAGCTGATTGTGTAAATATTTGTGTAGGGCTGCAACAATGATTTTAATAATTGATTTACTGGTTGATTATTATTATTATTATTATCATCTATACTTTGGCTGACGACCCTGCCTCTCGCCTGAAGATAGCTGGGACATGCTCCAGCACGCCCGCAACCCGAGTGAGGATAAGCGGTACAGAATATGGATGGATGGAGGGATGGATTATCTATACTGGAATATTCAAAGTCATTTTCATTTCAAACAACAACAACTCAAACTGAAATAAAATGTTATTTCCATTTTTATGCAGACAACATCAAAATCTGAAACCAAATGTCTCTAAATGTGTTGCACCCTTGTTAGAGTGCCTGAAGGACATAAAAGCTTGGATGGCTCTTTACATTTTCAATTTCAATGACAGTAAAGTCATAATGTTTGGACCCTGTGGTACCCCTAATGCCCCTTTTGACCTGAGTTCCCTTGCTCTAAAAGTCAAACCCACTGTTACTAATCTGGAATGAATCAACAGATACATTCTGTTATAAAATCCAGTTGATTTTTCTCTAATGAGGATTTTATCTGAGGGCAAGCCTTTCCTTCCCTTCAGTAATTTTGAGAGGGTCATTCATTTATTGTCTCTAATCAACTTAATTATTGCAATGCTCTCTACGTTGGCCTTAGCCGGGCTTCGCTCTTTTGATTACAATTGATTACAATCCAGAGCGCTGCTGCTCAACTTGAGCTACTGGTCAGAATAATAAAAAAAAATAAAAATAAGCAGAGGGAGTATTTCAAACAGCATAGGTGCAACCCTTGTGAGGAAAAGCGGTGTAGAAAATGGATGGTTGGATATTATTGTTTGCTTATAAAGCACTGAATGAGCTGGCTCTAACTTACCTTTCTAAACCTTTACACCCATAAAGTATATTACAGCACGGTCTCTGTGGTCTGCCGACACATCACTTCTTGTCAACCCAAGAACAAGCTTGAAACTCAGGAGTGACAGAGCCTTTGCTGTTCCAGCCCCCAAACTGGAAAGAGTTACCCCCTCTACCCCCCACCCCACCAATAATTTGGACTGGGTTTCTATTTTGACATAAATTGAGCATAAATGGTTAAATGAAACAAAATATGACCTGTCATGAATCCAGAAGCACTATTCCACCATGCTCATAATGGTGTTCTTGAAACATGACTGAGTCAACATGACCAAGTGTGTCATGATGAGCGAAAATGAAAAGTTAAATTTATGAAGGCAAAGTTTGCTGTAATCTGATTACATGTTTTTTTTTTGCAGCGGAATATAGTTACCTTTTTGTTAATCCTAAATACATAATGCTGCACATGTATTCCGTTACTCACCAAGCCTGATAATTGGCATGGAGACAGGTCCCGAAATATTTTTCAATTAAGGCGCACCTATCATGCGCCTGGGGCCTAACTCTGCATGCAAGCATCACATACTCGTTGAACGGGCTGGTTAATTGCATACTGAGCTCTGCAAAGCGAAGTTTGGCACACCCCACTACTATGAGAACGCCCGATGTCATCTGATCTTGGAACGGGCCGAAACAGTTTGGGGGCTACAAATAGGGAGGGGGCCGGATGTGGCCTGGGGGCGGCCTATTGAGTACCGCTGATCTAGAGGCATCAAATAGTCTGGCATTTGCTGGTTTTGGTCTGAAGAGAGCAATTAGGCTTCAAATATACCCGATTATCGATGTCTATTCTGGGCTTTAAACAAATACAGTATCTATAGAGGGTAAAACTGCCTTTCATTAGATTCAACATTTTTTTTATTACCACTTCTTATGAATGATTCCACATATTCACACTTCCTGCCCGCAAAGAGCAACTCAAGATTAATGCGTTGCCTGCAACACTTCACTTATTTTAGTTTTATATCAAGTGGTGTGTTGTAAGCTCTTACTTGGTAATTTTTCTCCTCCTCTGGACACTTGTGAAAGTAAGTATTTCACCCTTAATAGAGAGAAATAGCTGACAGAAGCATCAAAGACTGTCGCAACAGTCAAAGTTCACACATAATTATGAGACTTGCATGTCCTCAGCTCCTGGAAACTCTTCCTAGAAATAAATACTAATTAGAGATAAACAAAAGCATCTGACAAAATGGGTAGAATGATGAGAAGAGAAGGCATTTTCTGGTAGAAATGAATAAATAACTCTACAAGTATTACTTTGAAATGTTTCTGGTTTCTGTTATAAATATTTTGTAACTTTTGAAAAAAGACATGAGCTCTTGTTTTTGTAGGAACAGTAATTAATTAAATTTCCACTTCACAATGCAATGTCGGTGATTTAATTTGGCAAAGTGACACAGAGTTTGACAAACAGTATATTATATTCTGCAGCATGTCAGTGGCACAGCAGTGTCACATATTCGGCACCAGTACAGAGACGTGTGCAGTGTCCACACACACACACACACACACACACACACACACACACACACACACAAATAACCCATTTTAATGTGACTCACTCGAAAATATGTAGTCACATTTATTTGATTTGATAGGAAAGCACAGAATATTGTATTCGGGATTTTATTTTCATGTAAAATGTAAAGGTATGTGGACATATCGCTCAAATTCTTTGGAAACAAAATAGCGGTACCATGGTGGTTTTGTATTGTTGCACTCTGGTTCTTTTTTAGATATGGGTACTCGCTCATTTCTCCAATCAAAGGAAATGGGCCCTTTGTACACAACGCCATGACGTCCCATCCGTTGCGCATCATACGGCTTACTCATGTATTCAGTCTCGAGTAAATAGCTGAGTATAAGCCTTAAAACAGAGCAATCCTTTTTTTCCCCAAAAGCAGCACAAACAATACCATCAACATTTTTGTGTTCCAATGTGCACATCCTCATCTAAATTCAATGGTGTTTTAAGATTCCACTGATTTCCCTGCAATGTTGAACCTGCTCGTTCCAAAACCTGTATTCCTTACTATACGATGCTATAATCAGAATCAGAATCAGAATCATCTTTATTTGCCAAGTATGTCCAAAACACACAAGGAATTTGTCTCCGGTAGTTGGAGCCGCTCTAGTACAACAGACAGTCAATTTACAGAACACTTTGGAGACATAAAGACATTGACAAAAAACAATTGTGCAAAAAGATGCAGAGTCCTCTAGCACTTAGAGCAGTTCGAATGACTAATATACTTGACCATATTCCTTTACAAAGCGCTGCACTCTCCTGTTTCACCCACAGGATTTTTTGTATTTTTAACTGCAGTGCCATTTCCTTGGTCTGGCGGGTCATTGTCCATCTTGGTCCAAAATCTAAGCAGACTGTAATTTAGGATTCACAATCTGTAAGACAATAAAATCCACCAGTCAAACACATACTTAAGCATTTTGAATGCTCAGTTTATTGCCACCCAATTGGGAAGAATTCTGCAACTCACATGCGACCAACAGGGCTTTACAGTGGAAATAACTCTCAATGGACAATGACCCCAAAGGTGCAACAGATAAATGTACAGTATTCAGATATACAGAAGTGGTCAAAATAAATTAAGACTACAAGAGTAAGAATTGGGAGGAAGGAAATGGTCAATTTATGTGCAAATCATAACCTTTTACATAAAAGAGTATGGCGTAAAACCCTTTTCCCACAAATGAAATGGCGCATTGTTTGAAATTGACCAATTGTCTTTAAGGATGTTAGCTATGCACGCTTTGGCCTGCTCAATAATTTTGCTATTGTAGAAAAGCTGGGGAAGTACCCACCTTATGGGGCCTCAAGGGCACTTTGTGGGGGCTCAGGTACGTATTTTGGGGAACTTGCTCTTCTCCCAATAACTTGAACCCTCATCTTGAATGTATTTATTTCCCCTGCTACATTCACCATGCTGAGTTGATTGTTGTGTGTGGAGGTGTTGTCTCTAAATTACCTTATGTACTGCCCTGAAATTGGGAACGTTTCCTCGTGTCAATGAATTCTCTCTTCATATCATTCTCATAATCTTACGCCTAACCGTATTTGAAGTTATTAATAAAGGTTACAATGACAACTAAAACAAAGATCATCAACGATAATGTTAAGTAAAGGAATTGTAGCGATCAAAAGCAAATTGATACTGCAATATTCATGGTAACAAATTAAATTAATTATGTTAAGAAACTAAACTGCCATCCAATCTTGTGATGTGGAGTTGAAAGTTCAATACATTATCCAGTCCAGTGTTTTGTGCTTTGTGTCGCTGTTCTGCCGAAAGGTCCTGATCGGTTCACTGCCATGAAATGTTTGGCTCTTATTATTGTTCGTTATATACAGCACATAACACACTGACATTCAATTTAGACTACTGGTAGGCTAACAAATTACTGTAATGTTAATATAGTTATAAATGAAACGGATCATGTGATGTCCATGGTAAATATAAAGTTAGTCAGTGGTCTGTTTTTGAGGATTTTAGAAGAGATGAATGCTAAAGACATTAAAATGCTGGTTATATTCATGCATGTACAATCCTACTGAACCCAGTAGCCTGTGCACATAATGAAATTCTTGCTCCAAACTTTATTTCAACAGATGTTGGAGCTATGCTCTAGTAGCCTTTGGTGAGTTCTACACTATCAAGCACCTCAGCACTGGGCAAAGCTCCAGCAGCCTCCGTTGAGCCATCAAATATTAAAAGACTTACGAACGGCTTTGTTGGCACATGAGGACAAGGTAAAAAAGCAGCTGGATCGGCTGCTGAATGCCGCAGCTGCATCGAACTACTCTATCAGCAAATCCTGACAGCTGCTTGTGCTCTGCCACTGTTACATTTCTCACAATTACAAGTCTTAACACCTACTGTAGAATTAAAAGGTGAAGTCGAGGATATCGCTGAATGCTTATGGCCTAATATTTTAAATATATTGTGGTAAAGTGTTTGAAGGAAACATGACTGACACTACAGAAAACAAAGCCTGGCGCCACTGAGGATAAAACATGTCTTCTCTACCAGAGATCTGGGAGCCTGAGAGTTTTTTAGTATTTTAGCTGTGCAGCTTTTTGATTCTTCCTGGAATTTTGGGAGTTACTCGACCGGTGACGGAATCACAGCGCTTAGTGCGGGGGTCGGCAACCCGCGGCTCTCTCTTTAGCGCCACCATAGTGGCTCCCTGGAGCTTTTTAAAAAATTTATGAAAATGGAAAAAGATGACAAAAAATATATTTTTTTGTTATAATATGGTTTCTGTAGGAGGACAAACATGACATTCTTAACGTTTTCCAATGCTGTAAAAATGCGTGGAATAAATATTAAATTTCAGCATTTCTGTCAACGAAGATTTGCATCATAGCCTGCGACGGGCGCATTTTGGAGCTTGGCGTGGCAGGTGGCTGTCGCAAACAAATGTGTGATGGGCCCTGGATCGCAAAGGGAAAAAGAGAACGATAGATAGCCGTTTGTATTATTGAGGATTGAACATTGCATTTTATTTCCATGGGGAGGTCTGAAATTACAGGAGTCACGTTCCATTTTGTTTTTTTGAATCTTCAAAATAAAAATGACATTTAAAAAAAAATCCGTTTTCTTTATTATATTTCTATAATTGCATCAATGCAACGAAACATAACACATCAATAATGGAAGTTAAACTTAAAACACCATCGTGCAGCAGAGTAGTCACGTGGTGATGCGCTGCAGGAAAAATATGCATTTATTCATGAATGCTCATTATGTCATTTGGATAGTAGGCTAATATAGACACAGCATGTGTTGCCTTCATTATAAGGCTTATATAAGGCTTTTAATTTTTTGCAGTTCCAGACAGATTTCACACACAGATTTCATCCAATATGGCTCTTTCAAAATTTTGTGTTGTCGACACCTGCCCGAGTGCTTCAATTACCACCACTGTTGCATTTACTTTTGATGTTGCCGCTGCTTGTGATTGCTACATTGACTATAACAGCATTCTTGTCAGCCACCACAATGTCCTGTTTATTAACCTTCACTAGGTCCTTGGTGCCACTGATGGTGTAGTGGTACAATCGCCTGTCTTCAGTGTAGGCAGCATGGGTTCAGTTCCCATTCAGTGACAGCGTGAATGTGAGTGTGAACGGTCATGTCTCTATGGTCCTTGAGATTGGCCAGAAACTGGTCAGGGGTGAAAATGAATGCATGGGTGTATAGCTCCTCGGTGTGTGTGTGTGTGTGTGTGGAAGTTCCACTAGATCTTAGCTTGGCCGTTCTGGACCACCTTTTGGAGGTGTCTTCCATTGGGACAAAGGGGAGATTTTTCCCAAAAATATTTAGTGTGGAATTTTTTAAATTAGTATATTAACAAATGTCAAAGTGGATTTGTGAGGTAGTGATTGGACAGCAACGATATGCTCTGTTCTTGTACCACACTTACCTTGTTTAACATTTGAATGTGGATTCTCATTAAAAGTGGATATATATCCACCGCTCCAACCCCTGTTGGTTTTTTATTTATTTTTATTTTTTTTACTGTCAGTACTCACCCATCACCGTTGAAGAGTTGTTTTTAGCAAGGGGCATCACCAACTTTTTCTGCAACACAACCTTTGCACCCCACTGACACCACCAAACAAAAATGTCACAAAAACATTTACATATACCATAACTGAAATAATAATAATCTCATTTAAATTTACTTTCTGTGAAATCAGGGCTCATTTAGTTGAACACAGAGCTAATATTCTGTTGCATGAAAGGCAACAGTTGATTGGACAGGTTAATTGTACCTTCTGCCATCTAATGGAATATCATTTAGTTGTTCTACCTGTCAATATAGATTGCTGGCATAGATAGATGAACAAAGATAAATTATTTGTAGTAAGGAAATAATTCATGGCTAAGTGAAACTGGATACTTTCCCGTGGCACACCTGACAAATATGGCATGGTACTGTGGTTGGGAGTCAGTGCTCTGGGCTGCTGCTTCCACAAGTGCTAGCCACTCCTCTTGTCACATCCCTCTAGCTCCACACCCAGTCACCATGGTAACAAAAGTCAGACTTGACATAGAGACTCCAGGAGACATCACAGAGACCTCTCTGCAACCAGCGGGGACTGGAGTGGCCATCAAGTCTCCAGGCCAGTGAGATTGGGTTCTTAGTTCCCCGTTTCCATGCACGATATCTCTGCTCATCGCTGTATGTTGCTCGTCATAGGTCCTGTCTTTGGTGGTGATGAGTCTTGTCGCCCCATGTTTTTTGTTTTGTCATCTCAGTTTTTGGGTCTACCGTATGATTTCTGATCCTGCCACTTTTGTTTGCCGTTTTGCAATGAATGTTTTTTTTATTTATTTATTTATTTTTAGACTACCACACACTCCTCCTACCTTGCCTTGCCTGCTTTCCTGTGCTTTGGTCCACTTGCGTTTTTGCCTCCGCTTCACTACAAGGAATCTCCCACCACTGTAAAAGATGTACTCTTAGAATAAACTGTATGATAATAAAGATATGATTCACTGGCAAGGCTTTTCACATTACCAAATGGACTAATGGAGAAAAACATTTTTCCATTATACTGTACTTGTCTTCCAACAGAACAAAGAAGCCCCTGGGAAAAGAGAATGGCACTTATAGTTTTGAAACAGATAATTCTGCTGCTGCTTTGAATTCAGATAAATACAATTTTGTTGCACCCGAAGAAACTAAGCCATTAAAATCCAGTCAATACAATCTCAGTGATAGCACTTGTACAGCTATCATTTTTGTGACACATTTACTGTGAATTATACTGAACAAGGCAGTGAATGTAAAACTAAATTATCTCATTTCTACATGCAATTTATATTGTGAAGTGCTTTCTTTTGAAATTTTTAACAATTTAAGTATCTGCTCTCTTTTGGTTCGTCTGTGAAATACTTTAAAAATCCTTTAAAAAAGGACATACAGTGGTGTCGAAGTGTTGAATGCCCCAAAATTGACAGTTATAGCAAAATATTCTGAAAAAAATATGGTTTAGAGTGCAAATCCTCATCATGTTATATCAGCCAGTTTAGTGGGACTTCAGTTCAATAAGACTAGAAAGTATGAAAAAGAAATCCAATTGTAATGACGTTTGGTTGATATGACCTCTTTAACAGAACAATAAGATACAACTTTCGAAAATCATGAACAGTAAATAGCATTTAGCTGTAAGCGACCTAGGTGTGTGGCAACGTTTAGCTCGGCAGAGGGCAGCAATTCTTTTAAAAAAAAATAATTTTTAAACTTCATTGCAATGTATGACGGTTTACAATACAAGTGTGGAAATTCAGTACAAGTTTAAACATTTAACTAAGAGAAATTTAAATAAGAGAGGGCAGCAATGTACGGCAGCACACAGTAACCATTAAATGTCATCAATCCCAGAAAGCTTTGGCCACGCAAAAAGGGCAGCCACAAACAAAAACTATTTTTCTAACTTAAAAAAAATAATAATTATATGTAACACTGTATTTCAAAAGTAGATGTCAGTGGTTTTATTTTAAGATGTATTTGTCATGACAATCACGGTTCCCTTTAAGTGTGTTTAAATATTTCTGTATCTTTTTTGATGGCCATACCATTCTTATTCATTTCAGCACTACCTATAAAAACACTAGCTAACAGTATTCCTGGTATCTCCAAAAGGTGTGTAGTTTTACTTCATAATTGGTTTTAATATACAGTATAACTGTGCCTTGAGATACAGTAGGAGTGATCTGACTTACGAGTTTTTCAAGATATATGGCGTCATTTGGCTGATTTTTTGCTTTGATTTAGAAGTACAAACTTGACATAAGAGCACAGTAGGGTGGCACTGAACTCAATTCAACTCTTTCTGCAATAAGCAGTAGCTTGGCAAACAGTAAATAATTCTTTAAAAAGAGGCTTTAATGTGTTTAATGCCACGACCAATTGAAGTTAACTCTCAAACTAAACAAAACAGAAAATTACATGTTGTGTATTTAAAACAATAGAGTCCACTTAGCTTAATGCTAACAAACAATGCAAAACGCCGTTCACATGCTCACAGTTAGCACTGATAGTTGCGGTTTTAGAAGCAACGGATATTTGAACACAAACGATGCAGCAACAGTTCACAGATACTCAAACAATTCAAGCATAAGAAATATTCTTTATTTTTGACTGACACGTTATCAAAGTATACATTTAACGCCCAGTAAATGGACACTACTGCCAACTGCTGTTGACATAAAACTTCCTTTTAAATGATGGTAAAGCTCACAGAAAAAACTACCACCATCAAAATAGGACATTTTTGGCACAGATTTACTACTGAAGAACTGTCACATGTCCCCCAAAAATCTTTTTATGGTCTTCTGCAGTGTGGGGGAGTTGAAAATCTAATCTATAACATCGCTGAGGTTCTCCCCTCTGGAATACATCCATACATCCATTTTCTTTACCACTGAGCCTCACTAGGTTCGCGGGCTGCTGGACCCTATGTTATGTTATTGGGATGTGGGAGGAAACCGGCACACACACTGTTGGCAATGTCAGATGTGATGGTCTACTACTACATAATCAAGGATAAACAACTCCCCTGACACCATACATTGGTCATAAAATCCACCTACCGCTACCCATAAAACCCTCTAATGAACACTTTACATCTCCTCTTGGTTTAGTGAAAGCAATAGACCTAACCACAAGACATGTCAATAGAGTCAGAGTGCAATTAACATCTGCCTACACAAGATGGTAAAAAACTAAACAAAAGAACCACTCACCATCTACTATTTACAGCATGAAGGTGCCTCTGAGTCCTTCCGGTCTGTGAGCAAAAAAGTCAGTGAATCCAATAACTGCTGTGTGGAGGACTACTGCACAAGAAACAGTGAAGGACATGCCAAGCATTTAAGTACACGATAGTTGCTGAAACAGGCAAGGTATCAATGACGCTTTAAAGCAGTGACATTTACCCCACAGCCCTTGTGTGATAAACGTTTTAATATACAGGTAGTATTGCACAATCTAGCAAGTCTCATTTGAAGATGAAAAAGGTGAATGTATGCAAAATTTGGGCAAAACGAAGATTGCCACAAGGGGGTTGGAGCAACCTTGCAACCTGCCAAATAATCATAATTGTCATCCAATACATAGATTTTATGAAACCTTAAAATATCTGTTGTGGTTTGTCTTTGTATTGCAATGCTGACACAGTGGCAGTGGTATTTTTGTATTACTGTAATTTGTAATTTTGTTTTTTAAATGGTGGCACACCAATCCCGTAGGCTACGTGTACTTTAACATTTAAATTTAGCTTTCAATGGCAGTGTATGGATTTCACAGCAAAATGTCATTCATGATTCATTATAAAATGTCTCAACTGAAATAGAATTTGAACCTTTCACGAGGCACAGTAAATGGACAGTCTTGATTCTTTTTCTGTGTAATTGTTGGATGTTTGCATGGCGGTGTATTGCCATCTAGTCTGAGATAAATGGGCTAAATTATGACTGCCCCTGCAGTGGACGATGTCGTAATGGGAATTCAGAGATGCCAACCTATAAAATTTTTAGACAATTTGTCCAAATTTGTCTGATTTTCCATATTTTCTAAATTTGGTCGAGGAACATTGCCTTGCAACAGTCATAATCATAATCGTTAATAAATTACTGCTTCAATATTTGTCAGTTTAATGTTTTTATGACATCAACTTTGTAATGTCGGACACAGTTGCAGCCTGAATCAAAGTACCAGTATATGACATTTCGACCTTCTTCTTCTTATCCTTTTGGCTTGTCCCAGTATGGGGTCGCCACAGAGTGTCATCCTTTTCCATGCAAGCCTATCTCCTTCATCCTCCTTTCTTACACCAACTGTCCTCATGTCTTCCCTCACTACATCTATCAACCTTCTCTTTGGTCCTCCTCTAGCTCTCTTGCCTGGCAGCGCCATCCTCATTATCTTTCCTCTGGATGTGTCCAAACCATCAAAGTCTGCTCTCTCTAACTTTGTCTCCAAAACATTATCAAAAATATTTGTGTCTATGGATTAATTCACATTTTGCCAATTTAGTTTTCAATCCTGGTAACAAAGCGAGTCGATTAAAGCAGATTAATCAGCTCTCAAATGTCAAAATGGAAACTCAACACTCCATTTTTGCAAACAAACATTACTGATAGATAAAATTGAATAGTTTATGAATGGATAATAATTTCGGTTTCTCTTTTGTGCAAAGTACTTTTTGTACATATACGTCTTCTCTTGCATGCTATTTATATAACATTTATATTTCCTATATATATAACTGGCGACCAGTTCAGGGTGCAAGGGCACTTAAGAAGCTGCGGTCAAGTCCTCTCCAGGGGGAGTGGTCAGTCCCATCTCTCAGGTACGCATCAATATTTCATTCTATTAGAATTGTGGAAGGGAAGCACATTTATGAGCTAATTACACACACTCTGTCACGTTCATGGTTTGGGCGAAGGCGAGGAACGCAAGGCAAGAACATGGTGGACTCAATTGCAGGGAAGCAGGGAGGCAAGGCAGGATTGCGGGAGTCTCCAAAAAAATAATATTTAATCTTTCAAAAAGGGCAAACAAGGATATTGGATAAAGCAAAACTAAACGAAGTCCCACAACAGATAACAACCAAACCGAAGTAACAAAGAAACACTTGAATATCTAAAACTGGAAACAAACTATGACCTGTGAGTAAGACGTGGAACAGATAGGGACAATGACACCTCACAATGACATACTATAATGACAACTGGCGACTATGACATGGCAAAGACATGTGACAACGACAATGAACCAAGAAGAAGTGAAAGAAACCAGTGAACTAAATACAAACAGATTGACGAGACAATGAGGAACACCTGGACAAGACACGAGTGGCTGGAGAGAGCTGATTGGTCGACACAAGGTAGACGAGAACAGGTGGACACAACAACCTAATGAGCACACGACAAACATGGAACACAGGAAATCATGGAACAAAACTAAACACAACCCAAACCAGGCACAGCAATTACAGGACACTTCTGTCAGTCATTGTGTATGCGAAATGGTGTCAATTCACTTGTATGTTTCCGCAGCCACACTTTTTCGCTTGGTGTGGGGCCACTCACAATAACTCACGAATGACAAGTGTGCAAAATCCTCTCGGACCCTCCACATCCCGGTCACCGGCTCTTCCGGCTCCTTCCCTCAGGTAGGCGCTACCGATCAATGCAAATTAGAATTAGCAGACATTCCAACAGCTTCTTCCCTCTTGCAACCAACTTCTTAAACAGCTAACTTACAATTCCATTGCAACATGCTGCCAATTTCTTTTGTCTGAGTTTGTTGTCACATTTCTGTTGGGCCAATTATATAGTACTTGTGCACTCACTGTAGTAGTTTCGCCACGCTGCACTATTTGCATATCTGTTGTTGACCAATACTGGCCACTCATGCCAAAGTTGCATCGGCCCCATTTGCACACTGACTGAGGAGTATCTGCAACATTTGCACAGTCAACATTGTCCCAGATTATTGCACTACTTGTCACTTTAAACTGCATATACTCCTTGAAGTCTTGGCGCCCTTTGCACAATGGTCATTGTATCGGACTATTGCTATATTAGTCATTCGAACTGCTCTAAGTGCTAGAGGACTCTGCATCTTTTTGCACAATTGTCAAAAAATAAATAAAAATTGTACTGGCATTACCAGATAACTAGCAACCCTTTATTGCTCAGTGACTGTTTTTTTGTCAGTCTTTATTGTGTGTTTTTTGGACATACTTGGCAAATAAAGATGATTCTGATTATGATTCAGATATGCGAATTGCTTGGGTATCCCCTCAATCACACTCTCGTCCTATAGACTTTTGTAATATACATAGTCACTCCCACCACACTTCAGTTGTACAGCCAGGTTCACGACCCTTGTCCTCCATGCTTCTTCTCCTGTCCTTGTCCTGTCCTATCTTGTCCTCTCCTTCCCTCACAGGGTGTGGCACTACTGCCCCATACAAAACTCATATCTAATGTTTCATTGTTCTAGATGTGTAATGATTTACTTTTCTCATCTTGTTTACAATTAGTGCTTTGTATTTTGTCTTCTTTTCTCACTCCCCTCTAGAAGCTTTGTTGTTTGACTGATCGACTCTGATTCTCAATAAATAACCATTATAATACTAATAGCGGCACGGTGGCCGACTGGTTAGAGCGTCAGCCTCACAGTTCTGAGGTGCGGGGTTCAATCCCCGTCCCCGCCTCTGTGGAGTTTGCATGTTCTCCCCGTGCCTGCGTGGGTTTTCTCCGGTTTCCTCCCACATCCCAAAAACATGCATTAATTGGAGACTCTAAATTGCCCGTAGGCATGACTGTGAGTGCGAATGGTTGTTTGTTTCTATGTGCCCTCCGATTGGCTGGCAACCAGTTCAGGGTGTACCCCGCCTCCTGCCCGATGACAGCTGGGATAGGCTCCAGCACGCCCGCGACCCTAGTGAGGAGAAGCGGCTCAGAAAATGGATGGATGGATAATACTAAGAAACCACAGCGGCAGCTTAAAAACTCCACTGTGACACAATAAAACTGTTCTGGCATAAAAGGGATGCAGATCTTCCGTTTTGCTTGACTTAACAGCCAAACAGGACAAAAAAAATAATTATGTTAATCTCCTGTCTAATATTCACCTCTTGATGTCAAATGTTGAGTGGAATCACAAAAGGGAACTTTTAGAGCACAGTGCACTTCATCAGACAAACCGTACTATTAGTCCACCCTTCAGTCTATGGCTGCCACCTGGCTCCTCCCATGCTTATGTCACCCTGTTATCATAGTATGCTGACTTATTCTAATTAAAATCATTTATAAACAAACATTTATGAATAAAATATTTTTTTAGGTGTTTGAACATGAATAAAAAATAGTTTTCGTTGTCCACAGATCCATGTTTAAGGACTTTGGAATGAGATGAATGGTATTTGCAGGTCACCATTTATTAAAGTCTAAAACAAAAATTAAGATTCAAAAGGGAAGACAAGATTGTATCTGCTTTTATCCTGGGCTGGGTTTTTTTTTTAACGTGAGGCTGCATGTTGCACTCCCGCTTACTCCTTACAGTCTTAAACATGTATGTCTGTTTGTTAGCTATAGAATATACATTTTTAAAGTTGAAATAAACTCATTGTCATGTTTTGTTTCTTAATACATTAAATATGTTTGAAGGTAAATGTTGAAAATGTGAAAAGACTGAGAAGAATTTAGTACGGAATTGTTGAGATACAGCTTAGGACTCTTTTTCTTGATCTCTTGGCCTGACTTTTTTTGGCGGCACTAAAAACTAGCCTCATGATGACAACAGGCTGGGGTGTATACTTTCTGGCATGAGTCCCCTCCCCCACTTCGTAATTCCTTTTAACCTGAACCAACTCAAAAAAATACATCTTTCCTAAATTGTAATATGTTTTGTGTTATTTGGGCTAAAGTGTCTTGCTGTCTGGTCCCACATGCGTTGGGTTGTGAGGCAGTGGAAAATCGGACGGGATTCGCCGCTACACTACCCATCGCCAGCCTGACAGCAGTTAGAGAAGCTGGCGGAACAGCGTTAACAGCGTCCAACACAACAGCGTTATGGCCGTCAGCCTCACAGTTGCTGGCTGAATGTCGCAGGGTGAGGAGAAGAGGAAAAAAAATCATCCAGGGGGAACGGTGCGTCGCGCGTTGCTGTGGCCGCTTTTAGTGCACCCTTCGGCAGCCACAGAAGTGCGTTGTCCTGCTGAATTTTGTCCTGAGAGACTGTAATTCCCAGGAACTTGACGGTCTCGACGGTTGACACAAGGCACCTGGACAGCGTGAGGGGCAGCTGTGGTGAAAGATGCCTCCTGAAGTCCACGATCATCTCTACAGTCTTTACCGTGTTCAGCTCCAGGTTGTGTCAGCCACACCACAGCTCCAGCCACTCCACTTCCTGTCGATACGCAGACTCATCACCGTCTTTGATGAGGCTGGTGACAGTGGTGTCATCTGCAAACTTCAGGAGTTTGACAGCCGGGAACATTGAGGTGCAGTCGTTTGTGTAGCGAGAGAAGAGAAGCGGAGGGAGGACACAACCTTGGGGCGCCCCGGTGCTGATGGTGCGTGGAGATGAGGTGGCCTCACCTGCTGTGTCCTGCCCGTCAGGAAGCTATATATCCACTGGCAGATGGCAGGCGAGACGCTAAGATGTGGAAGCTTGAAGGAGAAGAGTTTGGCGATGATATTTCCTCATTAAAAAAAAAAAGACAATTCCAGCATGACGTTTTGACTCATGTTTGTGAGATTGTAGGGTAAAAGCTGCTGCTGGCTAATAGTGTGGACTGAATGAGTGTCAACAATTAGGAAATGAAATGTCAGTATTTTGAGGGAACTAGCCCGTCAGCAACATATTAGGGGGGGGGGGGGGGGGGGGGGGGGTTGAAATATTCATTTAAACTTAAAATTTTGAATTGTGAACAATGAACTGAACTAGTTCCTTTTGTGAAAGAGTGAACTGAACTTTGAACCAGTTCGTGTAGAAAATGAACTTTCCCAACACTGGCCATATTGTGACGGTTTGCAACCAAATGGTATTAGACTGGACCCAAAAGCAGACTGAGACGGAGGCACAGGAAGGCACTGGAGCACGAAGAGAAAAACAAGTAATCTGGGAATCCGGAGACGGTGTACCGCAGAGGTGCAAGAATACTCTGGCGCTGGAAAACTGAAACTGGCAAGCTTAAGTTAAGTGCAGGCTGTGATGAGTGCTGATTGAAACCAGGTGTGCAGGCCAGGAGGTGATTAGTGCTGGAGAGAGAGGGAAAAAACAAAGCACCACCCACGCTCCGCAGGGCACAGATCATGACACGTATCACGCCAAGCCCGAAAACCGTCACAGGCCAGGACACACTGTCAATGAACTGGACAAAATGGCTACCATACTCCTGAGCTTGTTGTGAAAACTGTGAAAAAACACCCATCACACACGACAGAAAGTGACAAAACTTGAAAGGACCTTGTGACGCGCTATTACGTACTGTCACGTTCACCTAACTTTATTAGGGTGGAATAGGTTTCTCATTCGCACCATGAATACGTGGAAAATTTTGAACAGTTTAGAAATCTGGCCTGTCACATTTTCTCGTACGTCACGTATCATGTCAGTCCTGTTTTGTCTATGGTGGCTTGAAAACATGATGGATGTGGCTGCCTGGAACAGAATATAAATGTAGCATTATAGAATGATGAAGATAAACTGATATGCATATTTACAGCTCGGAGATTATCTATTTAATATGAAGAATATAGCAGTTTGTGTGAACATGATACAATTAAATGAGAAAGAGAGAGAGACAGAGAGAGAATTATCTGGTCGTTTGGTGCACTGAAAACAGGCATACAAGTAGAGACCAAGGCAGAACAGATGAAATTCGAATTGCCAAGCTGTACCTACAAAATGCAGTGCCTGAAGATAAGACAAAAAAAAACAGACAACTATTCTTGGCAGATGTAACAATATTAAGATAAGGAAGATGATACCTAGGATTAACATTGATCTACTGTATAAAATGTCATGCCGGGAGAGCAGCTGAGCACAGATTTTAGTTTTGTTACAGTTTAGCATTTGTGGCAGTACATGCAACTATGACGGTTTGTCAGACAACGCCACCTTGTAAATTTCAGAAACAAGTTTAACAACACTAGGAGATGTGGTTATACTTATTTTAAAAAGCACTTAAAAACACCACACACCAGGGGCAGGGTGGTAAATGGGAATTTCGGCACAGCTTCCAAAGGGGTAGGTCCGTTCCAGGCTGACCTGGTCCAGCATGTTTAAAAAATAAATAAATAAAAATAGACTAACTCCTATATAATTTACAATTCACACAGCCATCTTTTAATCAAACATAATTACAGAGTCCACATCTGCTACTACTGGTGTGTGATACTGCATATTTTGGTATCGATCTGATAAGTAAATACAGGGCCAGTATCGCCGTTCCCAATACTTCTCAAAAAGTAAGATAGATGCATCACGAATGTCACGATTAGGGTTTTCGACGGCGAGGAAGGCAAGGCAAAAAGGTGGAGGACCCAAGTGCAGTAAAGCAGGGAGGCAAGGGAGGAGTGCAGGAGTCTCAAAACAATAATACTTAATCTCCAAAAAAGTGCAAACAAGGAACATGGATAAAGCAAACTAAACAAAATCCCACAACAGATAACCAAAGTAACAAAGAAACACTTGAAAAAAACTAAAACAGAAAACAAAACATGATTGGTAACTAAGACGCGGCACAGACAGAGACAATGACACCTGACAATGAACCGATCAGAACTGAACGAAACCAGGGAACTAAGTACAAACAGATTGATTGAGACAAAGAGGAACACCTGGGCAAGACGCGAGTGGCTGGAGGGAGCTGATTGGTCGACACAAGGTAGGTTGACGAGAACAGGTGGACACAATAACTAAATGAGCACACGACATGAACAACATGGAACACAGGAAACATGAAACAAAACTAACCACAAGCCAAATGACCTTTAAGTGTTTTTATGATGTTTCTTTTTATTATTATTAAAGTAAAATAATAAAATAAATAAGAATGTAGCACATCTACATATGTGTAGTTTAAATACAGTAATCATACAGTATCTCTTTCACAGTTAACACAAAGGGGTAATAAAATTCAATAATTTCTGAGCCGTATTATATTCTGTATATTTGTTTCAATTCCAGTAAATGTATTCGTTTAAATAACATCTAATTGAGATCAATGCATTACAGCAAAGTCTTAACATAATTTCTACTTTTCAAGTTGGATAAAGTAACAAATGAAAAGTTTTACTTTGAGCATTAACTAATGCCAAAGATTAAAATACTACTTCCAACACTATTATCCACACCTGGATATTCTCTGTCATGCCAATGACCTTTGCGTCTGGCTTGGGATCTGGCAGCAGGGTAATTGGGTGTGGGATTTCTCTCCTCCTCGCTCAGTTTCTGTGGGTCGCTGTTGCATGATTTTTCATGTACTTATATAAATTTGAGGTGTTACCACAGTACCTTACAGCCATTTTACAACTTCTACAGCTTGCCGTTGTATCATTTTGGGCTTGAAAATATAGCCACATGGCGCTCTTCTTTCTCT